>NW_008708636.1:0-5466 GCF_000327385.1 Lottia gigantea | reverse complement strand
CGAAAATATCAAACCTGTCCCTTTAACAAACATTATTTAAACTAAAAGGGTTAATAAAAATAGAGTTTATCTGATAGCATCGATTTGCACCAATCAAACCATTCAGACGTGTGTTATTCTTGCAATTTAACTAAAACTAAGCATTTATGACTATAGGAACAATAACGTTAGCGATCTAATAAAATAAAACCATTTGGCAGAGGTTCAAATAAGTATTTGCTAAGTAGGCATTGTCTAGCGAAATCCTAGAATAGGTTACCCAGATGGCGACCAAAAAGGATTTAATTAGATTTATGAAAATTCACGATAGCTTTCATCTACTACGAAACGAAACCTCTTTCAGGAGGATACTTAATCGAATGCATCTTCCTCCTTCCCCTTATATATCCTCATTATTTCGTGATTTTCTCTTATTTCTCGTGTCGATTTTTTTCAGCCTGGCTGAATAGAACGACTTTAATTATAATTGTCCAAAAAATTTATGCTAGACTACAAAGCGCCTCATTATCCCCAAAAATTACAAAATTATTCCCCCCAGAATGAAAACATCTGGTCTAGACTGACGTCAAAGGTTGTCCATAGGCCTATTTCTTTTTGTCAAACATTACATCTGTTCGCAAGGCATATTTTCTAGCATTTATTAATTTTGAGCCTTCATGTAGAATATCATGTTGAAACACTAATATTGTTCCTGAAATAAACAAAGGGCCATTATGTTTTTTGTAGGTCAAATTTATGAAAACTATAGACCAAAATCTACAGGAACGTGTCCCTTAACCTATCTGAAAGTTTTAACTTTTTAAAATACGCTAGATAAAACATAGATTTGTACCACATACAACATATTTCAGGGTAATTCATACATTCTCATTGGACAAACAATAGGTCATGCCAGGAAGACGTCTGCTGTATTTGTCTCCAAAAAGGAACTAATAAATTTCGCTAGATCAAACAAAACTGTTACCACTTGAAACAACGTTTATTTTATTTGACACATTTCAGAAAGTACAGAATATTTAATGCCAGTCAAATTATCCGTTGCAGTATACTCGACATACACGCCCACAGATTGACCATACACTGTTCTCTGGCCGAACTGACCAAGATAGAACATCAAATATACTGTAATGTCTACAACATAGTAACACCTCCTAATTAACTACTTACCTGTTTCGGGAACAAATTCGACTTTTTCTTTTTCATTCGTGGTCGATAAAAACTTTGTTGATCCTCCGACAAATTCCTGAAAATTATAACCACTGAGACTAACAGATAATTGTGTCTGCTGCATCCGAGAGCGGTGGGGGCGGGCCATTGCCTAAATAATACCACCTAAATGCCTCTCTGATTGAAATCATGTACCCAATCACCCCAACCCAACCCATTCAAGTCCAGAGCTTAGAGGCTGTTTTCAATAATTACTTAGTTTAATGGATATATAGTGTTATGTACAGATTCTATTCTTTAGTCATAGCAACTGATGAATATATATACTTATTGACCATGTTTGATACTTTTTTGTCCATACTAAGAGGTAGTACTCCTGTAAACAAAAACATCTCTGATAATACCATAAACGGACGGATAGTGATATTTTTCGATGAGGTCATGATGACGACCGTAAAATTTCTTGAGGGAAATTCTGATTTGTGTTAGTAATACACCTGTAACTGTAGCTTTGAAGTCAAATGCCTCGTTCTAGCGTAGAAAGAAACTATGTAACACTGGAATGGAAATAGTCCTACCTCATTTAAATAAAGTAGTATAGTAATATAACTTTTTTCTCCGTTTTCTCTAATATAGGATCCGTCATAATGCGGCTTAAAATATCCCCCAACGTCATATCTTAAAAATCTTAATCTGAAATTCAATAAACGAATAATAATGAATGTATGAAATTATTTTTCTTGAATTTTGAATCCCTATGTATATCGTATATTCAGGGCCATAGTTAAAGAGGTAAAATGTTCAACGACTTAACTTTATATATTAACTAGATTGTTCCACCCCCACATAATAATGTGAATAACATGTGATTGTCCAGTTCGGCTGAAACTGGAATAGCAATATTAAAGAAAATAAAAAATATGAATCAAAGGTGTGCTACCTTTCATTGAGTCCTAAAACAGGTCGTTCATTCCATTCTGAAGGAATAAAATCTTTAATTCTCTGCCATATTTTTTCTGCTTCCTCATGTGAATCCACGATACATCGGTCGCTATTTCTGTCGTCCGTCATTAATAATTGTCTTCCTGTACCAACATTTACCAAAGCTTCTTCATAACCACGTTTCTCTGTTATCTCGATGAAATCCTCGCATTCCTTAAATATGGAAGGTGGAATGACAATGTTCTTCATTGCTATTTCTTAATTCTTAATTCTAAATTCTTATCTCTTAATTTGCACTCTTGATTCAACATTTGTCATTGAAAATTGACGTTTGTATACAAAAATCAAAATTTGTACTGAAAATGAATATTCTTTGATAATCATTCGGTTTTCCAATTATTGAATTATTATAATTCTTGCCAAAAATATCCTCAAATACAAATCTTCAATTATAAATCTTGCTCAACATATCTTACAAAACACAAAACTCTACCAACAAATTTTCAAATACAAATTTTCAATAACAAATGTTGAATTATTCTATGTTGGTTGTACAACGACATCTGTCGTCATAATCATGAACTTCAAAAATATCCGACATGTATTTGGAGAAATGTTTCGCAAGATTTTTTGAGCGAGATTTGTTATCGAACAATGTCAAAGAGGTAAGAAATTTAAAAATGAGTGGGGGACCCCTACCATCTTCTTTTTGGGAGCGGGGGCCACAAATCGTGCTAAGAATTATTATTCTCATTCTTGGACCAGTGTTTCGACAGTCGAGTCACAGTACGATTTCTACTGAACGATGCTATATTACCTCTGTACCAGTGCCTTCAGTTGAATAGCACGTTACCTTTCAATCATCCTCACCACTAACATCGTAAACTGTGGTCCTTACCTCATGTGTAAAAACATTGTACAGACCAAAAGCCAATTTGCCTCTGGCATCCGTTGGTAATTCTAAATCGCGTTTGATTATTGCAAGTTTGTCCATCTTTTCAATAAATTCGCCTTCCTCTGTAAGACAAGGAGATAAAAAAAGCTGAACGTTATAAAGAAAACATAATTACTGCTGCTTGTATACGTTAGGCTTGTGTTTTCTGTACTACTTGCTTTCGTTTTCTGTACTACTTGTAAAGGTTAGGGGTTTTATAAATTTATTTATAGCTACTATAACGCAATGATAGCATCAATTTGATTCATTCTATTTTTTTATTTATCAGACGTCTGTGGTTCCTGTAATTCCAAAAAAAAAACTAAAAGTTTTATGACGTCATAAATCGCGGAGTCCTTATGTGATACAGCATATTTTATGATTAGTGACGTCATTAAACACTTAATTAGTTTATTGCAGGAACCACAGAGGTCTGATTGAATTGGTGCTTTCAGTGTTCCTGATACACATAAAATATTCAGAAAACCTCTTTGCAATCCCTTTAACTGTTTTGTTAACTAATATAAAATCTGAAAGGGGCAGTAAGCAAAATTTTCATTATCAAAAACAATTGAAATCATTACTAAATATGCTATTTACATCTATGTATATCTTATTTGATCAAACTGAATATTTTGTTTTCAAAGGGTTAATTAAAAACGGAGAGTACTAATTGTTAAAGAGGTATTCTTTTTTTCTTGTAGAATGAAATATTTTTTGTTCAAGTCTATGAAAACTAAATACCAAAATCCCCGCCGTTAACACCAAAATTATTTAAAAGGTTTACGTAAACTTTTTAAAGTTCGTTCGTGTTAGAAAACTACTAGATTTAAGCAAAATGAACACTTTGGTTGTTTGTTACAACACGCTTAGCTTTTTCTTGTAAAAACGATTACCTTTAACCAGATATCTTGATTTGGATCCTTGGTGTTGTCGTTAACCTCAGAACCTTATCTTTGATATATAGTTATACTGGGAATGATTTTATATGTTAATTTCTTCCTTGTCCTGTTATTCATAGTGTATTATATTCTAAAGCTAGAAAAACTAAAAAATAAACATATTTACCTACCTTCTTAGATCAATAGATTATTGTTAGCGACCTGATCACGCAAACAAACCATTGTGCCAAATTTCTGTGTGCTTTTTTAATACAATATTTTATGTTGTCAATAATGTCAACTCCATTGTTAGCCTATAGTCGTATAAATAGTTTTTTACAAACTGATAGAGCTCGACTTTAACCATCCGTGTTAACTTGTCTGAATTAAATTCCAGGGTCTAGTTCTATGCAATGCACTAAAATCCTACCACAGTGTAGTCCTATAACCAAAGACTATGATCGCCTTCAACCAGGTCCGTAGATATAAATGAAAAAAAAAACCATTGCCCCTCTGGATGTATTACTGGCCATAATCCTCAGTCTTAGTTTCAACGATAATAGACCTGGTTATTGTCGAATTGCAGGCGAACCAGGCATCGAAATTTAATTGTTAAGAGTATTAACTTTCAGGACCCCCCTCCATGACTATTGCCCTCTAAATCCGAAAGAGGGGCTGAGGTGCTCGGGAGGCCGTCGCGTCAATGATATCATGCTTAAGCCGCTGATAGTGACCAAATAAAAAGTGAAATTGCAAGACCCACGACGTGTGACTGACAAGTGAAATGTTGCAAATCGATGCTGTCCGCGATAAACACACACAAAGTTTACAAATCTTCTTTACAATCTCTTTCAGTTGGCCAGCAAGCGTCTTATTTGCTGCAGAAGGATAACTGATAAACACATATAATAGAGACAAATCAATAAGTGATATTATTTATTTGGTGGTCTGTATATTACAAAAGTTTATGTACAAATTCACAGTTAAATTTAGAAAAAATAATAAAGAGATATCTACAATTATTTAATTAATTGAAAAAAAAATTGGTAATTCAGTTTTCTAGCATATTTCAAATTTGCTTGTCAATGATAAATCGATAAACTATAAACATATAGTAAGTAAACAGTAGTAAATCTTCAACCAAAGTAGACATTACATAGCAAACCATACATTGTAAACCATTATACAATACATATCAAACCAAACATTGTATACCATATATTGTAAACCATTGTATATGGTAGACAATACATATCAAAATATACATATACATACCAATGTATATAGTAGACAAAGCATATCAACCCATACATTGTAAACCATTGTATATAGTAGACAATACATATCANAATATACATTGTAAACTATTGTATATTGTATACAATACATATCANAATATACATTACATACCAATGTATATAGTAGACAAAGCATATCAACCCATACATTGTAGACTATTATATATGGTAGACAATACATTCAAAACCATACATTATAAACCATTGTATACCGTAAACAATACATTGTAAACCATTGTATATG
>NW_008708635.1:7606-8508 GCF_000327385.1 Lottia gigantea | reverse complement strand
CCCTTTTATATAAACCTTGATTCAGTAGTCTAATATTCTAATCATTATTCATAACTGTGTCTCATATGGTATAGCTATTCAAATCACGTGAGCACAATTTTTCAATGATTTGGTTGGGAATTAAAGTGATACTATGTCTTAGAATGAACATGGTGGAAATACTTACTTGAAGGATCAAGGGTTAAATAAGATAAACTAATTCACCTTTATTTAATCAAGATGAGCTGGATCGGTTAGCATTATCATGAACATTAAGTTTGTTGTGGATAGAATTTCAGGACTATCTGCTTCGCTATTTAAGACATAGACAATGAAATGTCAAGAATGGGGATCAAGGTTTCAGATGAAAAAACATATATAATTTATCTTATGCGGCTTTGTCAAAACTAGGTAGAAACCAACAAGTTTTAGACTAATACATGTACCTGATAAAAAAAACTGCGATCTATTAACGCGATAATACGGTAATGATGTTGAGAGTTCCTTGAATGAGTGTTGTAACCCACAGAAATAAATGCAACAAAATATTATGTAATTGCAGACTGTCAATATTGAATGGAAAATTCTCCACAATTTGTCAATGTGTATAATGAACCAACCTTTTTAGATATCATATTAATCAATTATCATATTGTTATGGTGAAAAACTGTATATCATACACGCAGGTATGCAGTGTATAATTTGTGATGAAATAAATAACGTATGAAATATTTAATGTTAGATTTTAATATTTCTATTTCTAATTTTAGGTGTATACAGATAGAGCTTCAATATATATGAATGAAGTGCTTATGGTGTGGCATGGAAGCTCCTCACGTAAGTTTCAAGTTATCCGATTTTTGAAATTCATCATGCATAATGTCCCTATGTCAAATTTGACAGACAAACATATTTTGATAAA
>NW_008708635.1:2223-3891 GCF_000327385.1 Lottia gigantea | reverse complement strand
TAAACACAATTCATAAAACTTCTTTCTAACGTATTTTATGGAACGTATATATTTAAAATAAATGACACATACTCATTTTTTAAATGAGCCATTTTTATACGCCCACATGAAATGAGGGGCGTATATAGCCGTCACCCATATCCGTCCGTCGGTCCGTCCGTCCACAATTGTTCGTAAACACTCTACAAGACACAATTCTTATTCCTAAGGGGTTAACCCCCCTGCTCGCCAGTTAATTCCTCAACGAATAAGATTCTAGAAAGAGCAAGTCATGCCCTGGTAAAGGAAAGAATCCAGCACCACAGAAACCAAAAACAACGCTTTTCCATCAAATTTGAACAACAATGCCATGAAGTGAAAGCCACCCTCTCTACTAATGATTTTCAAGACTTGAGAACCAAGCAAGAGAAGACCAACAGCCTTCTTGGCCAAAAAATCAAAAGCTCACAACAAACCAAATTTGACAACTTAAGAAGACAGAAAAACCATTCAGAGAATTTATTAAAACCAGATCACAACCAAAAAAATGAATTCCAAACCAAAACTGTTATCAACCTAAGCCAGAAAAATCTTACAGACGAGCAGATAAACCTCCTCTCTCGAGGTCTAAAGTTTTCACCCGTTACCAAACTTAAAAACCATGATGACTTCATCGTCAACATAGAACGTGGCTTACACCAATTAGCACCAGGTGGTCATATCAACTACCGAGACACCAAGTGACAGAGATCATCGCTAAAAACAAGATACAACCCAACAACTTAACCAAAGTTCAGAGGGATGCACTCACTGACCTCAGACAAGATAATAAGATCGTCATTTTACCAGCAGACAAAGGGAAAGCCACAGTTATCATGGATAAGAAAGAGTACCAAGAAACTGTCACAGAACTACTTAGTGATGCGAAAACAGAAGACTCCGTAAAAACCCTACGAGCATATACAAAGACAGGTTGGACAAGAAGTTAAACGAACTTGAATCCAGTAACCAAATTACCAATCAACTTAAATTTAAACTGAGATCAAGCCGCCACCCACGTTCACCATATGCCAGAGCAACAATTAAAATCCACAAAGACCCTATCAAGGCTCGGCTACTCATATGCTGTCGGGATTCTGTCTTCTACAACATCGCCCAACATCTTAGCAGAATCTTGGCACCTTTGGGGAAAACAGCTAACTCATTCATTAAAGACTCAGAAGAATTTGTCACCAAATTGAAAGAACTGCAGATCACAGGGAAGATGTACTCATATGATGTTGTCGACTTATTCACCAATGTCCCATGTAAAGATGTGTTGAGTATCACAAGAGATAAGATATCTAAATTAGAGACCCCACTAGATACTACACTTACTACAGACAGCATCGTCGATCTCATCCAGATGTGTATGTCCTCTACCTACTTCACATGGGGAGATGAGATTCAGAACAAATCCACGGTCTACCTATGGGACTCCCCTTGTCACCATTGATTACTGAAATCTATATGACAGCCTTTGAGGAAAAGACCATGGAAACCTCTCCGATCTCACCAATCTGCTGGTTCCGGAAAGTTGATGACACCTTTGTCATGCTTAGAGCTGAAGATGACCCATCAGCTCTACTTCAGCATCTTAATGCTCAGCATAAGAGGATGATTTCACCATGGAAGCAGAAGAAGATGACT
>NW_008708635.1:0-1353 GCF_000327385.1 Lottia gigantea | reverse complement strand
ATATCAGCCCGACCTTAACAGAGATGAAGGTGTTCGTTTATCGCATGCATATGATAAACTTATCAACTGGTAATAATTCATATTCATAAAGGTATTTAATAAAAAATATTCAACTTTAAGCATAGTTAGTTATATGAACAATGTAATTTCTATTAATAAAAGACTCCAATACTAGCAATAGTTGTTTATTTAATCTTCAATTAATCTTTTTTAATTCATTTACTTTATTTCAATTATTTTACTTAATCAGCCTGTATGTTGTTTTAAGAAATATGTACCTCTTATTGTACCTGTTAAAATTTAATGTAATGTACTAATAAACCATTTATCTCTTGTGTGTTCTTAATAATAAGCATTAATGTATATATAGTTTGCCCATCACCTCTTCTCATTATGTGCCTGGGGACGACGGGGGAAACACGTCGAAACGTTGCATAAAACTTTAACCAGTGATTGTTGTTCCATAAAGCTGTGTCTATATATAAACCTGGTATGGACGTTTGTAATCACCCGAGGAAGAACACTATTTAAAATCAGAAAAATCGAAAAATATTTAGTATGAGTCATTGCCCTTTTTCTTGAAAACGCGCTCAATTTTAGATTGTAAACACTCCAGAAGGCACATTTCTTGACGGATTTTGACGAAACTTTGTGTATTAGAGTATTTGAAATCACCCAAGGATAAAACGTATCGAAAATCAGAAAAAAAGAAAAACATTTAGTATGAGTTATTGCCCCTGTTCTTGAAAACGCGTTCAATGTTTTAGTTCTTAAACACTCCAGAAGACTTAATTCTTGACAGATTTTGATGAAACTTTGTAATATTATTCAGTATCGCCTCAAATAGTTCAAAAGAATTGTATGTCTGAAGGTTGAATATTTCATACTGGTAATTGTTACTGTACTGACAAATATTTTTATTTAAAATCAAAGCTGCCAGTGGGCGTATTATTACCTTGCCTGGCAAGCTATATTTTTTTACAAACATGCATAAAACAAACTTATATTTTCCGTTTCTCATTTTGTTGAAATAATGTGATTTGTGATTGTGAACATTCTAGAATAATAAGTACAAAAAATGGGATAAATAGGCATGTGAACGCTATAAAGTCTATAGTTTTGAAAGTATTTTGTTAAAACTTGACTTTTGCTGCTGTGTTGGCGACTGCTCGTTGATTGTTTTTTTTTATTAACAGGACTGTAATTTGAAGGTTCGTTGCTATTTTGGTTTAATTCCATTTCAGGTTAGAAAGGGTAAATCGTCTGGTAATTTACCTACCCAAAATAGCACTGCCACAATAGGAGTGTTCTGAGGTCATGGACTGTATGACTTATCAGAACCTCCTATCACAG
>NW_008708634.1:7382-8844 GCF_000327385.1 Lottia gigantea | reverse complement strand
ACTAAATAATACAACAAACAGGACTGTTTTATTTGTTAAATATTAAGTAAGTAATACAACAAACAGGACTGTTTTATTCGCTAAATATTAAACTAAATAATACAACAAACAGGACTGTTTTATTTGTTTAATATTAAACTAACCAATACAGCAAACAGGACTGTTTTATTTGCTAAATATTAAACTAAATAATACAACAAACAGGGCTGTTTTATTTGTTAAATATTAAACTATATAATACAACAAACAGGACTGTTTTATTTGTTTAATATTAAACTATATAATACAACAAACAGGACTGTTTTATTTGTTAAATATTAAACTAATTAATACAACACACAGGACTGTTTTATTTGCTAAATATTAAACTAAATAATACAACAAACAAGGTTGTTTTATTTGTTAAATATTGAAATATATAATACAACAAACAGGACTGTTTTATTTGTTAAATATTAAACTAAATAATACAACGAACAGGGCTGTTTTATTTGTTAAATATTAAACTAACTAATACAACAAACAGGACTGTTTTATTTGTTAAATATTAAACTAAATAATACAACAAACAGGACTGTTTTATTTGTTAAATATTAACTAAATAATATAACAAACAGGGCTGTTTTATTTGTTAAATATTAAACTAAATAATACAACAAACAGGACTGTTTTATTTGTAAAATATTAACTAAATAATACAACAAACAGGGTTGTTTTATTTGTCAAAATATTAACTAAATAATACAACAAACCGGACCGATTTATTTCTCAAATATGAACTAAATAATACAACAAACCGGACCGTTTTATTTCTCAAAAATTAACTTTATAATACAACGAACAGAACTGTTTTTTTTGTCAAATATTAACTGAATAATACAACACACAGGACTGTTTTATTTGTCAACATATTAACTAAATAATACAACAAACCGGACCGTTTTATTTCTCAAATATTAAATAAATAATACAACAAACCGGACCGTTTTATTTCTCAAATATTAACTTAATAATACAACGAACAGGACTGTTTTATTTGTCAAATATTATATCTACAAACAAAATTTATCAGCAACAACTAAACAAGTACTAGATTTCAAGTTGATTTAGATTAAGATACAAATTGGATCTAAAAACTGTAGATTAGAGGTGTAAATTGAAATAGTTTTATAAAATAGTGAATATTCTACTCCTTCCTTCAATTTTAATCCCATTTCATCCTTTATCAAGATATTCCTCAGAAGTATGAACATGAACAGTCTATGAATAATACGAGGGTTTACGAGGAAGTAGAGATATTGAACTGGTAAGAGAAATCTTTCACCATGAAAAATAAAATACAGGGATCAGCATTGTGACAAACAATCGTGGTTGATGAGTCCATGTGAGACTTATATCTATTAGAGCAGCCCTCATCAATTTTATAATTACACGGACTCACTCCACTAAAACATTTTATGCA
>NW_008708634.1:0-3825 GCF_000327385.1 Lottia gigantea | reverse complement strand
CACTGAAGTGTAAATATCGTCCAGATTCACAATTTTCCAGATCCAGAATTGAATGGATTTTACGTCTTTAATTTTCTACGACTAATAGGCTAATGAACACACACTGTANCACTAGGAGATATTTTTAACAAGAGTTTTCAAATCTCTTTCTTTTTAATGTGTCGATGTCGACATTTATTTCTACGATCGCTATTTGAATATGGTTGAAAAATTTACAATTCAAGAGTGTCACAATTTTATATATCACCAACTTTCAATTGAAACAAAAAAACCAGTTTCACCCACCTGTTCCGACAAGACTGACAACTGCTAAAAAACAAAATATCCGAAAGAAACATTTTCCCATGATGTGCAAATGTTAGTGACATAAATGACGAAATTACTCTCTCAAATACAATTTTTACTGCCCTAATGTCCACATCCTTCTATTCATTTCTTCGTGAAGTATTCAAATCTAAGTAAACATTTATTTCAATGTACTTTCTTTCAAACCTTTTTTATATTTCCAAAAAACCATTGGAGTATGTTACAATTCCTTTTATTATTTCCAAGTGTTTACAGAGATAAATATAGATAAATATATGTACATGTTAAAAGATAGTAATATCTTCAATATTGGTATTAACAATATCATAACAATATTGACTGGGAAATATTAATAACATAGCCTACAGTCCCAGAAAGAAGTAACGAGACACATTTAAATATTTTATTCCTCGAGATTTCGTCTCATCGAGACGACTTTATCAAATGATTTTCGACGACGACGAACGCTCGTAGAATAAAATACTTTAGTCACTCTTAAAAGGTGTCTAATTTCTTTTATTATACAACAACATAGAGTGATACACCATTACTTTCAATACAAACAGTCCACTTTACGTTAAGGTAGTATAAGTAGTATTGAACACAGAACTCTAGCTTTCTATTAATATAAATGTTACCTCAAAATCAAATAGACTGTTCTTATGAATAATTTGAATCGCACCCTAAATATACATTATACACATCTTTGAAGGATTATATTCGGTGTTGTTAAATCGGTTAACGAATACAAAGCATTAAGCCCCCGCCGTTAGCCGCCGCCGTTGACCTCTGGAAGCCCCCGTCATTGTTTTTTGAACTAACCGTCGAGGTGGGCGAGTAGCTAAATGTTTGACAGAATTCGACTTTTGTGATTTATTAAAGTGTATGAAACTTCATCTGGGTGTCATCAGCATCTGTTCTGAAATATACACCACCTGGTGTTACTCAATAACGAATGTTTTATTGATTAATTTTTAGAAAAATGATATTCCCAAAACACGATATTTGCCTTCCTTTAATGAAGTTTAAATCTTAAACATTTTCATTTCATTAATTTATACATTTTGAAATAAACAGCACGAAACAGTCGTAGAAGACTGAAGTCAATTGAAGTCAGAGTTTAGCAGCTTAGCCGACTTAACCACTGAAATTTCAGCAAAGTTGGCCACAGTTACGTTACTATAACGATTTGCTTATAGGTCTAATACAAATATCACATGAATATTTCTTGATTACATGATTGACAGTAGAGTGGGCGTGGTCTCTTGTGTTATGTATAATTATTCGAATGTATCACGTCTTGTATTCTAAAATACAGTCAAAATAAGTCAATGACCACAGTCATGATTAGCGTTGGTAAAAAATCACTGTACAGTTTTCACAGATTCTCCAAAGTCAACATTTATTAACCACAGTATAATCATCACCTTTAGGGCCCACAATTCTCTTAATTTCTCGCGTTAGATTCAGTTTGTCTTTCGGCAGATTTTCATAATCATCATTTACAATCTTTTTATTCTGACTATTGTTGAGTTCCATTCCTTTGTCCGTACTTGCATCATTCTGTGGCTTCTTCTGAATATCTGCGCACTCTTCGTTGGTATTTGGAACACTTTCGAGTTGTCCCGGGGCAAGTTCGAGTTGTTCCGGATCGTGTTCGAGCTGTTCTGGAGTATATTCACCATATTTTGAGTAACCATCATTATCTAGCGAATCTGTGTTTTCGGTTGACAGCATTACCACTTGGACTGCTTTCTTGCGATTGGTCTGAATAAAATTATTAGGAATATGGTCATAACCGTCAGAATGACTATTTCTATCTCCTGAATTAGTATGTATTGTGTTGGAGTAAATATGTCTACCAGCAACATTCTGATCCGTTACGTTCTGGTCGGTCTGTTGCTTCTTCTTTCTCCGTTTTAGGAAACTGCAACAAAAAATGAAAGGCATCTTAAGGACATTGACAGAAAATCAATATATATCAGATTTCATCTTTTAGCTTTGATTAGATCTACAGAAGGATGAGCTCCAAAAACTGGCACGTCCTGCATCCGCTATTTTGTTCAGTTCAAACCGAATCGCCAGATAAGTTCTCATGATATACTGAAAGCCAATAGGAGAGCGAGAGATATAAAGTTAAATAAAATCATTGTTATATTAGTTATATAGTTATATAAAAATAAGAGATAAAATCATGACTTGCTTTTGCGTCTATAATCATTAGTAGCGTAGTGAGGATTTTATTGGTGGATGCAAGTGAGCTCCCAGTAGACCCACGTGTATTTTATATGGCACAAGTCATGGTGAGGTCAGGGGAAATTTTGTATTTTCTAGGAGGCCGAAAAATGCTTCTATCGGCAAAAAGAATCGGTGTGCATCTTAAGTTTCCGTGAGAGGCTTAGAAGAAAGAAATTTACAACAACATACAAATACTTACAATATGATTATAACAGCAGTAACAGATACTAAAACTACACCACCAACAATACAGCCCTACTATCACAGATACTAAGACAGAGATATCATTTATAATATAATATTAACATTAAAATAACAATATATACTAAAACTACAACACCAACAATACAGCCTGCTATCACAGGTACTAAAACAGTGATATCATTTATAATATAATATTAACATTAAAATAACAATATATACTAAAACTACACCACTAACAATACAGCCTAATATCACAGGTACTAAAACAGAGATATCATTAAAAATATAATATTAACATTAAAATAACAATATATACTAAAACTACACTACTAACAATACAGCCTACTATCACAGGTACTAAAACAGAGATATCATTTATAATATAATATTAACATTAAAATAACAATATATACTAAAACTACACCACCAACAATACAGCCTACTATCACAGATACTAAAACAGAGATATCATTTATAATATAATATTAACATTAAAATAACAATATATACTAAAACTACACCACTAACAATACAGCCTACTATCACAAGTACTAAAACAGAGATCATTTATAATATAATATTAACATTAAAATAACAATATATACTAAAACTACACCTACAATACAGCCTACTATAACAGATACTAAAACAGAGATATCATTTATAATATAATATTAATATTAAAATAACAATATATACTAAAACTACACCACTAACAATACAGCCTACTATCACAGATATTAAAACAGAGATATCATTTATAATATAATATCAACATTAAAATAACAATATATACTAAAACTACACCACCAACAATACAGCCTACTATCACAGATACTAAGACAGATATCATTTATAATATAATATTAACATTAAAATAACAATATATACTAAAACTACACCACCAACAATACAGCCTACTATCACAGATACTAAAACATAGATATCATTTATAATATAATATTAACATTAAAATAACAATATATACTAAAACTACACCACCAACAATACAGCCTACTATCACAGGTACTAAAACATAGATATCATTTATAATATAATATTAACATTAAAATAACA
>NW_008708633.1:4298-5556 GCF_000327385.1 Lottia gigantea | reverse complement strand
TGATCATTCCTGACTCTGATCTTATCAAACCAAAAACCAAA
Organism: Lottia gigantea; assembly: GCF_000327385.1. Classification (NCBI taxonomy): domain Eukaryota; kingdom Metazoa; phylum Mollusca; class Gastropoda; family Lottiidae; genus Lottia; species Lottia gigantea. Next base: position 5,515 of record NW_008708633.1, on the reverse strand, counting down.
CGATTACAGAGAGAAAGCTACTGGATGGACAACTCCAAACAGTGGCTCCAAATGGACTTAACATCCAGCATGATAATCAAATGATTCCATTTGTTGCCACCTTTAATCATACAACTGCCAAAACCTCATCCATCGTCAAACAGTATTACAGTGAATTACAGAACAGATTTCCAAATGTATATACCAAACGACTTGTAATTGCCTATAAGCGCAATAAAAACCTTAGTAATTTTCTGGTCCGTGGTAGACTCGATCCCATTGAATCCAATAATACTTGACCCCCCTCTCTATTTTCTAGCTCATTAAGTATAATATATTCTAATCCTTATATATAGATGTTTATCTTTTCAGAACCTTTAAATACTCTTTTCTTTTAGAACTGGTAACAAGAAAACTTTCATATTATAGACTTTTGTTTATTGTAGATTACTCGTGGTTGTTTTTTTTTTTTTAACTTAATACTAACTATGCTAACTTCACCTTATCTTGTATTGAACATTTATCTCTTTATTTGTGACCTTGGCCAGTGCTTAACATATAAGTTTTTAGGAACTTCTTCACTATTAACACAGTCTACCAATCCAGAGGTAACCATCGACCTGACCAGTCCCCACTCATAAGGAGGAAGAACCCTTTGTGAAGGTGTTCTTCTAAGTTTTGCAGTGCCTCCATCATTTGGCAATCCTTACCCTTCAACAGTAAGGCCAACCAGCGTTTACCTTCAAACGCAAAGTCTCTGAAATGGATAGTTTTATCCGTCAAGCAATGAAAACATCAGCTGTCGACGCGAATATTAGATCCCTCAATCGGACATGGCTCTCTAAGGTTACGCAGGTCCTGATCGACCATTACCAAACCACACTTCAAGAGAAGCTGACCGCCATTCGTACCAAGTCTTTATCATCACCTGCCGTCGACCGCATCGTTTCTCATGCCCTGTCCTGGGCCCGTCGCTCCTATGGGAAACGTCTCACTCAAGCTGTAATCACCAAATTCTACCAAACAATCAACGAAACAAAAACCAGAGTAACCATATCTCTACCAACTGAAATGGACACTACCCCTGCACATCTAGAGCCACCACGCTGCCGAACCAAACCCCTAAATGAGCCCGAAGTTCACCTACTCCTAGTCCAGCAGACATAGGTAAACGCTAGAGAGGGCACTACCCTTCTCTTTTCACTTTCAGACTCTGAATCTGATCTTCACCACGTGAT
>NW_008708633.1:2046-4248 GCF_000327385.1 Lottia gigantea | reverse complement strand
CGACAAATCATTATGGAAGCTACCTGCTCAAAAGAAATCTACCTTAATTATTGGATCATCTAACCTGGATCGAATTACAAAAACCAGTTCAGACACTGAAATACATTCTTACCCCGGTGCCCAAATCCATCACATACAGTCAATCCTGGAATCATACTACCATGATCCCAAACCTACTACCATTATTCTTCATGTAGGCCCCAACAACCGTGATCAGCTACCAAAGACCTCCTTTAACCACGCCCAGAAATTAATCGCAAAACCTTCCCAAACTCCAAGATCCTCTTCACATGTATACCCATTTCAAATAAAATCTCGAAGAAAGCACAACAGAACCTCAACACCCTCAACTACATGATGATGGAGTCCAGTATTAACAGCGCAACAACCTTAACATCCTACGAAGAAGAATTCGAACCAGTTGGTAATCTTCATTGGTCCCCAGAAACAGCAAACCGCATTTATTTTTTTGGATACACCAGCTTCAAGCATCGAGTAAGTCTTTAAACTAATTATTGGGGATAAAAATACTGAGAGACCACCGCTAGGCTAAACTATAGTTAACTTGAGCCGCAAAATTATCACACCCCTTCAGCATTCAATCTTAGACCATGGACTTAAGTTTATTCCCACACCAAAGATGGCTAACTTGAATTATCTCCGACCATCCATTGGACGATTTCAACGAAATCTTAGCTGCACATATTTTTTACGAAACCACCCCCCACGTGGTGCTAGAACAATGTTTATTCCTAAATCCACGTGGACACCACCTCAGGCCGCCATCCATCCTGAAATATTGAAAGCATTTGCGAGTATGAATAGCCAAACAGTGAACCTTTCCATAACACACGAAAAGCCTAATCTCACACGAGTGGAACGTGAAGCGTTAAACTTACTTAAGAAAGACGATAGCATTGTTATTAAAAAGAGTGACAAAGGTTCATGATGTGTCATTCTGAATAGGGAGGATTATGTTTCAGAAGCAGAGAATCAACTGAATAATCCTAAACATTATGCCATTTTACCGAAACCAATTTTCAAAGAAACTGCTAACATGATTAACAATATTCTTGCCGATTTAGTCAAAACTATTTATCTCAAACAGAAACAATATAACTATCTGTTTGCCAAACCTGATTGTCGCGAGAGACATTTGTACACTTTGCCTAAAATCCATAAGAATCCAACCAAGGAATAAAATCCCTAAAGGCCGCCCAATTATATCTGACTGTGTAGGGAGTCATATGCAGTGTCAGAATACATTGATCATTTCTTACTACCTCTAGCATGTCAACATCGCGCCTACCTTAAAGACACAACCGATTTTGTCAATAAAATAAAAAATCTTCGAGTTCCCTCTAATGCTATTTTAATTTCTATCGACGTTTCTTCTATGTATACCAATATCGATAACACTACTGGTTTAACGGCAGTTCGTAAAGCTTTTAATAGAAACCCAGATCCAAACAGACCCGACGATGCAATTCTACAGCTTTTAGAGATTTGTCTTAGTCGAAACGATTTCACATTTAATGGTAAAACATATTTACAAACTTCAGGGACAGCAATGGGCAAACGATTCGCCCCTTCGTACGCAAACCTGTTCATGGCAGAGTGGGAACGTGAGGTGTCCATTTGACCCACTTTTTTCCGGACGCTTTTTGGATGACATTTTTATGGTTTGGACTTATTCTATCGAACAGTTTTGGGAATTCTTTGAAATTCTCAACAACCACCATCCTTCTATCAAACTAACCGCAACCGTGAGTGACAAAAGCATAGACTTTCTCGATACCACAGTCTTTAAGGGAGATTCCATAGCAGAAACAAATAAACTGGATATTAAAGTGTATTTCAAAGAAACTGATACTCATCAACTCCTGCACAATAGCTCCTTTCACCCAAAACATACCTTTTCTGGTATAATTAAGTAACAAGTTTTACGATTTCATCGAATTTGTACAAGATCTTCTGATTTCAACCAAACCTGTACGATTGTTTTCTCAAAACTGAAAGAGCGTGGGTACTCTAAACGATTTTTACGAAACATAAAAAATTCCACCTTAGCACAGATAGCAGCTAAAAACAGACTTTATGCCGAAGTACCTCCAGGTTTAAGAAGTGCTCCATGTTTGTCCAGTAGATGCAAAACATGTCCCTTTATATCAGAAACTCATTATTTTGTAAGCAACTCTACGA
>NW_008708633.1:0-1996 GCF_000327385.1 Lottia gigantea | reverse complement strand
CCAATTGAGCGTATAGAAATTGACTTGCCCGAAGATGAAACTACCAAATTCCGTCAATCTAGGGAAGCCCATTGGATTGAGACATTGAATCACAGGACTAAATATTCATCATAATGTAGGCATACCACCCTTTGTTGTCCCGTTTAATACAACCAGCAATCGAGCAAGCAAGATAGTTCATGCCCACTATAAGAGCCTTCAAGAGAAATTCCCCCATGTCTATAAGCAGAAAATGATAGTTGCATATTCAAAAAATAAGAACTTAAATGATAATATTGTTCATAGTAAACTAAAAACAATCAGTACATAACAGATACCATACTTCTCGCCCATCGGGCCAGTTATTTTTTCTAATTTCAGATCAGAATAAGAACAGAAGAAAACCCAATATCAAGACCCTTAATCCTAATTTCTAAATAAAGTGTCTGCTCCACCCTAGGCCTGTACATTTGGGAGAATCAAACCCTCCCTTCCCCGAAATCTAATACTGTCCGTGCCAGGTCAGATCAGACAATTTATATTGACTTTGGTATATTTTATTTCATCTTATATTTATATATTTTATTTTTTTGTATATATTGTATATGTTAGGATTTTCACATTTGTTTCTCGTGCATATAACAAACTTTCTTCAACAAAATTTGCATTAATCTTTTAATCTTACAGGTAAATTTAATTGCCATTATTTATGTTTTTCTTTCGTGTAAATTATACTCCGAGATAATCCATCCATTTAAATTACTACTCGGGTATAATCAAAATTCAAAGTTAGTTCTAATCAATTTACAATTCACTAATCCCGCTTATTTTATCAAATATTTCTCATGTTTATTTATTTTATATTTTTGTATTCTTGATTTCTGTTTATTTATGTTTTTCATTTATGTAAATTGTACTCTGAGATAATCTAATCCTCCTGAATTATTACTCAGATATAATCAAAATCTAATCCAATATTTCTATAATCCTCAATTGATCAAAGATATGACTCAACTAATTAAGAAATGAAAAATAATCCTAATCCTCAACTGATCAAAGATATGACATGATTCACTCAATAATTTTTAGAAAATGAAAAACCTGTATTAACTGACTACTATATAAATCGCAAATTCAACCTCATTACAAAACATTCCCCGACACTTGAAAAAGGATAATATTTCGAAAACCGGTTCGTGTCAATTGCGTAAGTTTTTGTTTTACTTGTTATAATTTTTTCACATCATTGTTAGCGTTATTTATCACCTAAATATATATTTTGCATTTTTCATCATAACTTTCATCTTACTTTATATATCCCCAGTTTTGCAGTGCCTCCATCATTTGGCAATCCTTACCCTTCAACAGTAAGGCCAACCAGCGATTACCTTCAAACGCAAAGTCTCTGAGTTGGATAGTTTTATCCGTCAAGCAATGAAAACATCAGCTGTCGACGCGAATATTAGATCCCTCAATCGGACATGGCTCTCTAAGGTTACGCAGGTCCTGATCGACCATTACCAAACCACACTTCAAGAGAAGCTGACCACCATTCGTACCACCTGCCGTCGACCGCATCGTTTCTCATGCCCTGTCCTGGGCCTGTCGCTCCTATGGGAAACGTCTCACTCAAGCTGTAATCACCAAGTTCTACCAAACAATCAACGAAACAAAACCAGAGTATCCATATTTCTACCAACTGAAATGGACACTACACCTGCACCATCTAGAGCCACCACACTGCCGAACCAAACCCCTAATTTTGGTTCCAATATCGATAACACTACTGGTTTAACGGCAGTTCGTAAAGCTTTTAATAGAAACGCAGATCCATACAGACCCGACGATGCAATTCTACAGCTTTTAGAGATTTGTCTTAGTCGAAACGATTTCACATTTAATGGTAAAACATATTTACAAACTTTTATTTATTTTCATGGCAGAGTGGGAACGTGAGGTTTCCATACGACCATGATCCCAAACCTACTATCAATATTCTTCAACCGTGATCAGTTGC
>NW_008708632.1:9457-10914 GCF_000327385.1 Lottia gigantea | reverse complement strand
TAGAAATTGGTGTTCAGTAATGTAATCTTATCAGAGTAATAGAGATAAAGTGTGGTCAGTACACTGACAGTTTCCATTCGGAGAAATCTTCACTTTTCTACTTCTGTTTTAAAGGAAAATCAAAAAAGTATAAGAGTTAAAGGAAAGGTTACTAAAAGTTGCAAGAAAGATATGAACTTTGAGTACCAAAATTCAAAAAGGCAATTCTATTTTCTAGCAAGAAATACGTGACCTACATTAATATTTGCCATGATGGTAGATTTTGTATTCAGTAAAAGTTTAGAACCATGAGACCGAAAGTGGGAAAAGACGAGTACATTGTAAGTAATTTACTCTGAAATTGGCTGCAGTATACATCCTCTTGTCTTGACACTTGCTACGCTTCCGGTTAATGTTAGTTCAGGAGTTGTCTAACTTGGCATAAGGCACGCGCTGTCATGTCAGGCACAGCATCAAGGAAGCATATTGTACAACGTAATAACATGTGGTCAAATTTCACCATTTACCCTTGCACATATGGCGATTGTGTATTTTGTATGTGGCGATCTGACCAAGAAACACAGTGGTCAGTCTTGTGTCCACTCAGTGGTCAATCCCAATGTTTATCCAACTTCTGCTGTGAATTATTGTTGATTTATACATTCTTAAACAGTGTCCTGGCGATAGACCGACTTTGAAGATTTGAATTTCTACATATCTGGTTCAAGCTCACTATCTGCAATAATATTTCATTTGATCCTCGAGAGATTGAGAGTATTTTATGTAGAAATTGTTGCAGTAGTTTGAATTTAACTAACGTCACTTCATATTAACAAAGGATCGTCTATAAGGGATTGAAGAAATTGTTGAAATAAACGGCAAAATGTTGCACTATCGTAGTTGAATAGAATTCATCAATTGCGTAAAGTGAAATGAAATGAATGGAGTTTTCCGTCCTACTTTTCTGCACCATGTGATGTGGGCTTATGAAGACGGACAGTGTCATGCAGGGTGCAATGAGGGAAATTTTGTCAGGACAGCAGCAATAGTCTGCTCTCTTTTTGATATCCAACTGTCGATGGATCCTTAACGTGCACAGCCTGTAGCACACGGAGTCTAGGTTTATTGTCCCATCCGATCGAACGACTAACTCACTGATCCATCGCGGCTCCCTATTATGTGAGTTCGCTTAAACACCTTGAGCATCCTTTAGAAAAATTATCCCACATTTCAAACACTAACTGTCCTGATGAGGACTGTGTATCAGAAACATATGTCTGCAGCATGAGCTCTAGTCAATAACATAATAAGAACATGAATGAAATTCAAGTTGGCAAGAAAACATGAACACAAAGAAAATTTAAGGCACAATAAATTGATTATCTTTATCAATGGCAGACAATTTGGCAAAGTTCATAGAAAAAATTCCATTGACGAGGGATGAACAAATCAGATAAGACAAAAACTTTCAACTGCCA
>NW_008708632.1:2381-4033 GCF_000327385.1 Lottia gigantea | reverse complement strand
GAGGGCTCCAAGTACATTCTTACTATTAGATTACTATCAGTGAAATGAAATAGAAATGTAAGTCCTACTTTTGTGACACCCCAGAGTGTACTATGGTCATTTCTAATTATTGAGAATGATAAATCCACACCAAGTTATGATCTGGTACCATCCTAACGGTACCGCAAGCTGACCAGAATAAAGCTTGACTTACCCAAGACATTGATACCAAGTACATTGATCATACTATTAGGTTACTATTAATGAAATGAAAACTTATGTCCTTCTTTACTTAACACCAAGTTATGATTTGGTACCATCCTAACAGTACTGCAGGCTGAGAAAACTATGGCTTGTCTTACCCAAGACATTGGTACAAAGTATATTCACACTATTAGGTTGAAATGAACTGAAAATTGAAGTCCTTATTTTGGCACTCAACCAAATCTATCATGGCCAGGTCTAGTTAATGGAAATAGTAAATCTGGTACTATCCTTACAGTACTACAGACTGAGAAAATAAGACCTTGACTTACCATTATTATCATTTTAATAATACCTGTACATACCTTTTAACATAACCACACCATCTCTATCTGTTACAATTATAGCATCAAGTCCTTCCACACTACAAACACAAAATAATATTTTAAAAAAAGCTATAAAGTTATAAATGATATTTGCATGTTAGAATTTTTGATTTGGATATCAGATACATGTTCTTAGTTGTTCGGGATGTAGTCAAAGACTATGTACAGATTGGGAATGAAAATGCTATAAGTGTCCCAGATACATCTAGATAAACACTAGAAAATATCCTTAAATCCATTTATGAGACATTTAGGGTAGATATCACATTAAAATATTGAACCTCACAAATAGTAGGCCTTCAATAAAATTAATCTGTATTCAATTATTCAGTTTAAATTCTTTTTCATTATACAGCATATTTATATCAAAGTACTGGTATAAAAACTAAAGAAGAAACTTACTTGGACATGAACTTGAATAATGACCTTTTCAGTTCCTGTAATAGAATTTAATACAACAAATTAACAAATATTCAGTTCCAACATACAAAATAATACAGTAGACGTTTGATATTATCGCTTGAAACCTCGTATGACGCGAAAATACTTTTCGAGAAAAACGCAAAAAAAATATTCGTTAAAATCTTTTTTATCATTTTTCTTACCAATTTGAGTTCTCCAACCTATTCAACCAATAACTTGTATACTAGAACAGTAAACAAGGTTTTCCGTTTTCATCTGCACAGAAAGAGGAACAATGAATCTTGTATAATATACTATTTTACGAAGTTTTAAATCTGACTGTTTATTTACTTTACTTTTTATTTATTTACTGTTATTTAACTGGTGTAAATTGTTATTTCTAAATACATTAATTCATTTTACCGAGTCACGATGAGTCTTTAATCCTGAGCCTTAAATTCGTCTGTAAATGTCAGGAAATCGTGTGTCCGGGCGTTTAATTCTCAAAATTTTCTAAGCGACACACTTCAGACGCTTTACAAATAATCTTGAACCTTAATTTAGTTGGGAAATGTCAGGAAATCACGTTTCCAGGCATCTATTTCTCAAAATTTTCTAAGCGGCACACTTCAGACCCTATACAAATAATCTTGAATCTTAATTTCCCTGGGATATGTCGCG
>NW_008708632.1:0-1770 GCF_000327385.1 Lottia gigantea | reverse complement strand
AAATAATACAAAAAATTATATTCACCTCATTCATTTTCGTTTTCTGTTTATCCAGTCATTCATTCTCACATGACTAAATGAAAGTTCAGTCTGGATAATGAAGACTTGTTTTGATACCAATTACGTTTTCTCGATAAAAGAAGCTATCTAAGGGGCGCAACTTGTTTTCTTGTAAATTCTATGTGACAACAAATATTTAATTTTCCGTAAATCTTAGACACAAAGGTTTGCTCAGGAGAATCAACACCGAGAGGACAAAATAGGTTTTGATGTACAATTTGAGAAAGTATTATGTATTAAGTAGTTAGTAACAGACAATTTTCGGACAAATAAAGATAAATGCGAAAATATGGGGATAAATTTCTTACCTCAAGGGAAGCAACCTATACAAATATTTTTTCGAAAGTAGGTCTAACTGTAAAGTTTTTTTTGTGAAATGCCAGTGGCTCAATTACCGTAAGGACGTTAAATAATATTAACTACAGAATGCAGGAAATCATATATTAAAAAAAATATTCCCGGGCCCTCACTTATCTATTTGATCCACTGTAAAATACTTCCAATTATAGAATATGATGACTTACTGACTTACTTACTTACGAAATATAGCCTACAAATTAATAATTTAAATGTGATATTGACCATAGAAAGATGAAATAGCCATGGTGAGCTAACACTTGATCTACCTGATAAATTAATTTACAGAATTTGTAAGTCCAGTTTCTATGAAATTTTCTATATTGGGGTACGATTGGCGAATTATTTCTCTTAACATTTATAAAATGTATACAAAGACTTATATGCCTACATATTTCACCATTTCATTCTCATTACTAGTCCGTCTGACGACATTTTCTGGAATTGATTTGGGCCTTCATCATAATCTAGAGCCGAAAATTGCACATTTCGTTCATATAGACCTCAATCAAGAAATTTCACTGTTTGCGTAACTTTATTAAGATCATAAGCTTATTTCGTACTGAAAATTGGGGTATCCGAAAGTCTTGTCTCTGACACTCAGGCATTTTCGCCTCAACAGTGCATAGGCAAAATGGCTCTGGATGTATGAGGCTACTGTGTAATTATCGAACTGTTTATCTAAATGGAGGATTTGAAAATAGCGACTGGTCAATATAATTTTCAAATAAGAATAATTCTGAATATACATGGATTTGAATGCTCACATTTCGACGTAAGCTGTGGACACTATTACTGATTGGCTGAGCTGAATATTAGCTGAGACCAAGGTACGAGTGGCACCAAATGTGACTTCTATAGACGATGGTATTCCTGTTTTCAATTCAACAAACAGACCTTCGGACTACCCAATATTATTGAATGGAATCTTGAAGAAGTCTGCAGACGTTGTGAATTGGGAGAGATCACTAGAGAGATTGAAAGATTAACCTCATCAGTAGATTTCTAGTCAGCTCATATAATCTTATGTCTGATTGTTCAACTCTAAACCTCTCTTGGTTTTTATTACACCAGCTAGACTACTGACTATATTATCACTATTCCCTCGCTACAACAATTCATCTCCTCTCGATGAAACCAGACAATAACGTGACCATTTTAAAAGGTAGGGAATAACTAAATATCGTGAGTCAGATGTAATTTGTAATGGAAATCAAGTCTATATCAGACCGTCCTGACAATCTTTATAGACAATAACTACTTCTCTCATTCTCATAGATTAGTCTGGCCACGTTCGATATTACTGAAAGAGCTTTGATAATAAGACTGGAAATTGAACGTCAAAATGTCACT
>NW_008708631.1:7515-8618 GCF_000327385.1 Lottia gigantea | reverse complement strand
TTCATTTTCACGCATACAAAGTTCAATTTCTATGGCTAATTGTTCCCTTTTTAATTCCAACAATAATTGTTGTTTCCTAAGTATTTGACTCTCTTTAAGTGTTCTTAAATTGGCTATGAGTTCTGCTTTGTGGTTAGTTTTCGATGTAGTTTGTTTCTTCTCTTGCAATGTTGTCAATGCATTATTTAGATTTCTGTTTGAAGCAATAGGAATGTTTGCAGCATTTTTCTCTCCAGTTTGTATTTCCTCTACAGTATTAGTCCCAACTGGATCTTGTCCTTCATCCAGAACCTCAATTTCTGGCACAAGTGCTGATGCCATGATTAGCAGATCACATATATCATTTCAAGTAAAAGTTATTATTCACGCAGCTTTATAAAGTTTACAAAGTTCTGGTCTTAGCAACCTCAAGTTCAAAACTAATATGTGGGGGCCGTCGTAGACCAAGTGACGCACCAACACATCATCGACGTATCAGCATAGTTAATGCTAAGACCAAACGTACCGGTAAAATATTTAATCAAGAAAATGTTCACAAGCACAGTTCAGTACAATCAATATATGTTTTCATAATACTCATTTCAGCAATATACATTGTTCTTCAACATATTTCAGTATGTAGGCCTATTATGTGTTCTTATTAAACACATGTCAACTCAATAAGTATCGACGTAACAACGAAAGGAGTACCACCAAAGGGTCATTCTAAAGTTATCGACGTAACAACGAACATAGTACCACCAAAGGGTCATTCCAGCATATTAGGAAGTTTCAGCATACATAAACCATATCCCATTTACTAATAAACAAGTATCCACATAATTACATAGTTCCCTAAGGAATACACATTCAATGGTTGAACATAAGTTGAATGTCTTAACTTGAACTGAATGTCCTTACTTGAATTGAATGGTTTTGCTACAAAATATAAAAATGACAATCATAAGACACAACTCACAATTATAAGAATCCACAGGCATTCGTAGCAAAATACAGAATCTGAACTAACATATACCAATTTGCAAAATGTCAACACTAATAGACAGTCTTAACTTCTGGCAACAATATACACATGATAACATAATGAAATTGTAACCTTATCT
>NW_008708631.1:5422-7465 GCF_000327385.1 Lottia gigantea | reverse complement strand
TTCTCATTCCAAATGTACTGAAGCACGGTCATACTATCAGTCCAAAACACAGTCTTAGTTGGCTTTAGACATAATTCCTTTAAAAGTGTATCACATAGTTTAGCAGACAATGTTGCTGCGCTAAGTTCTAGTCGAGGAATGGTGACAGATTTAACAGGAGCAAGTCTAGCTTTGCCTACTATAAAATTACAACTGATGTCACCTTTTTCATTTATAAGTCTTTGATATGCAACAGAACCATATGCAGTTGAGGAAGCATCTGAAAATAAATGCAATTCACGATGCACAACAGTACCAAAGTCTTTAGGCTTTAAACAACGAGAAACATTAAAGTTCTCTAGATGAAATAACTGACTTCTCCACTTGATCCGCTGAGTTCTATGCTGATCAGAAACAGGGTCATCCCAACCATGATTGTCTCTACATATTTCCCTCAAAATTTTCTTGGCTTGCAGGGTGAAAGGAGAAACTAAGCCAAGTGGGTCAAAAATGGAGGCTACAACAGATAATATTCCACGACGAGTTAATGGCTTATCTTTAAGGGTAATTCTAAATCCAAATGTGTCACTTTCCACACACCAATGAACCCCTAAGGCACGTTCAATTGGTAGATTGTCATAGTTTAAGTCAATATTCTTAATATCCTTTGCAAGTTTATCTTCACTTAAATTATCTAACAATGATCTACTGTTGCTTGTGAATTTTGTTAAATTGAATCCACCTTTAGCACAAGCACAAGAAAGTTCAGTAGCAAGTTTTATAGCTTCTAAGTCTGTTTCGCATGATTTTAGACAATCATCAACATAAAAGTCCCTTTTAATTGTATCCTTGACAAATTCATTGTCACTAAAAGAGTCAGCAGTTTTCTTAAGAGCATAATTAGCGCAACTTGGGCTTGAAACTGCTCCAAAAGGATGTGAAGTCATTTTAAATTCAACTGGTTGGCTATCAAATCTACAGTCTTTCCACCACAGAAATCTAAGAAAGTCACAGAGATGGGAAGGCACATAAAGGCTACAGGCTTCTCACGAAAGCGCACTAATACACCAAATAAAGAGTTAGTCAAGTCAGGTCCTTGAAGTAAGTAATCATTTAAGGACTTTCCGTCTAATCTGGCGCTACAATCAAAGACTACACGTATTTTGTTTGGCTTGCGTGGATGATACACACCGTGGTGTGGAATGTACCACACGCTATCATTAGTTAAGTCATGTAACGGAACCTCCACAGCATATTTACGATTAATGAGATTGTCCATAAATTCACAGTAATCAGATCGATAGTTCACATTATATAAAAGCTTACGTCTTAAATAAAACAACCGTTTTTCGGCTTGGTCTCGATTGTTAGGAATTGTCACATTTTCATCTTTGAAAGGTAATGGAACACAAAAATGTCCATCTTGAAATTCAGTACCACTCTCAACTATATTCATAAAATGTTTATCATTGACAGACAGTCCTAATTCAGTTGAAGCAAGTTCTATGTGATTGAAGTCCCTTTCAAATATTTGACAAAGTAATTTTGGGTCCATAACTTCCCGTACAGATTCTTTCATCACCACTTCATGGCTTTTTGTTGAGTTCACTTCCTTCAAGAATATTCTATTACAAGTAACAGAAAGGGAATGTTCAATGGGATTCACTACTCCATTAACTGTCCACCCCAATCTAGTTAACACGGCATAGGGTCCACCATTTACACTAGGTATAACTTTCAATGGTTCATGGGCATATACACAGTTTGTCCCTATTAATAAGCCTATCTCTAAGTCATTAAACAGTTCAGGAATGTCCAGAGTTTGCAGGTAATCCCATCTTTGGATAACAGATTTTGTTGGAATATTACACCTATCCACAGGAATACTGTCTCGTACAAACACTTTAGGCAATGTAAGAGAGCTATGATTATTTAAGTCTGAAACTATCATATTTTCAATCACATAACTCTCAACTAAAGATTTACCATGCATTGTTCCTAACATTAAAGACGTCTTTTCACAAAACAAGCCTAATTTGTTCTTGATATTTATGGAAGAAAAAC
>NW_008708630.1:0-5091 GCF_000327385.1 Lottia gigantea | reverse complement strand
CTATTGTTTGGGGCATTTCTTGCATGAAATTAAATATATTATATTCGAATGTTCACATGTTAGATGTTCCTGGATCGGGTACCTTTTATTCGTAGAGTTGCTTACAAAATAATGAGTTTCTGATATAAAGGGACATGTTTTGCATCTACTGGACAAACATGGAGCACTTCTTAAACCTGGAGGTACTTCGGCATAAAGTCTGTTTTTAGCTGCTATCTGTGCTAAGGTGGAATTTTTTATGTTTCGTAAAAATCGTTTAGAGTGAGAAAACTTGGTTGAAATCAGAAGATCTTGTACAAATTCGATGAAATCGTAAAACTTGTGACTTAATTATACAAGAAAAGGTATGTTTTGGGTGAAAAGAGCTCTTGTGCAAGAGTTGATGAGTATCAGTTTCTTTGAAATACATTTTAATATCCAGTTTATTTGTTTCTGCTATGGAATCTCCCTTAAAGACTGTGGTATCGAGAAAGTCTATGCTTTTGTCACTCACGTTTGCGGTTAGTTTGATAGAAGGATGGTGGTTGTTGAGAATTTCAAAGAATTCCCAAAACTGTTCATAAGTCAATTTCTTATTGACTTAAGTCAATAAGTCCAAACCATAAAAATGTCATCCAAAAAGCGTCCGTAAAAAAGTGAGTCAAATGGACAGATGGGCAACACCTCACGTTCCCACTCTGCCATGAAAAGGTTTGCGTACGAAGGGGCGAATCGTTTGCCCATTGCTGTCCCTGAAGTTTGTAAATATGTTTTACCATTAAATGTGAAATCGTTTCGATTAAGACAAATCTCTAATAGCTGTAGAATTGCATCGTCGGGTCTGTTTGGATCTGGGTTTCTATTAAAAGCTTTACGAACTGCCGTTAAACCAGTAGTGTTATCGATATTAGTATACATAGAAGAAACGTCGATAGAAATTAAAATAGCATTAGAGGGAACACGAAGATTTTTTATTTTATTGACAAAATCGGTTGTGTCTTTAAGGTAGGCGCGATGTTGACATGTTAGAGGTAGTAAGAAATGATCAATGTATTCTGACACTGCATATGACTCACTACCACAGTCAGATATAATCGGGCTGCCTTTAGGGATTTTATTCGAGATAAACCACTCCTTGGTTGGATTCTTATGGATTTTAGGCAAAGTGTACAAATGTCTCTCGCGACAATCAGGTTTGGCAGACAGATAGTCATATTGTTTCTGTTTGAGATAACTAGTTTTGACTAAATCGGCAAGAATATTATTAATCATGTTAGCAGTTTAAATTGGTTTCGGTAAAATGGCATAATGTTTAGGATTATTCAGTTGATTCTCTGCTTCTGAAACGTAATCCTCCCTATTCAGAATGACACAACATGAACCTTTGTCACTCTTTTTAATAACAATGCTATCGTCTTTCTTAAGTAAGTTTAACGCTTCACGTTCCATTCGTGTGAGATTAGGCTTTTCGTGTGTTATGGAAAGGTTCACAGTTTGGCTATTCATACTCGCAAATGCTTTCAATATTTCAGGATGGATAGCGGCCTGAGGGGGTGTCCACGTGGATTTAGGAATAAACATTGTTCTAGCACCACGTGGGGGGTGGTTTCGAAAAAAATATGTGCAGCTAACATTTCGTTGAAATCGTTCAATGGATGGTCAGAGATAATTCAAGTTAGCTATCTTTGGTGTGGGAATAAATTTAAGTCCACGGTCTAAGATTGAATGCTGAAGGGA
This sequence comes from Lottia gigantea, assembly GCF_000327385.1. Taxonomy (NCBI): domain Eukaryota; kingdom Metazoa; phylum Mollusca; class Gastropoda; family Lottiidae; genus Lottia; species Lottia gigantea. Next base: position 3,375 of record NW_008708630.1, on the reverse strand, counting down.
TGTGAGAATTTTGCGGCTCAAGTTAATTACAGTTTGGCCTAGCGGTGGCCTCTCAGTATTTTTATCCCCAGTAATTAGTTTAAAGACTTACTCGATACTTGAAGCTGGTGTATCCAAAACAAATAAATGCTGTTTGCTGTTTCTGGAGACCAATGAAGATTATCAACTGGTTCAAATTCTTCGTAGGGTGGTAAGATTGTTGCGCTGTTGATACTGGACTCCATCATCATGTTGTTGAGAGTGCTGAGGTTCTGTTGTGCTTTCTTCGAGATTTTATTTGATATGGGTATACATGTGCCCCATCTTGGAGTTTGGGAAGGTTTTGTTGGCTGTGGCGATTAATTTCTGGGCTTGGTTAATGATTCCAGGATTGACTGTACGTGATGGGTTTGGGCACTGGGGTAAGAATGTATTTCAGTGTCTGAACTGGTTTTGGTAATTCGATTCAGGTTAGATGATCCAATAATTAAGGTAGATTTCTTTAGAGTGGGTAGCTTCCATAATGATTTCTCCCCTGGTTTGGTGATAATACGGTTTGGTAGCGGATATAATGGTCGTCGACGGTGTGATTGGTACTGGTTTGGTAGTTGTTAGAATTGTAGCATTGGGAACGGACTGGGATCTGGTTCGAGGGGGGGAAGGTCTGGATACACGTCTCGACTTGGATGGAGACTGAGGGGTGGTTTGCTGGTCCAAAAACGCACAGAAGGAAGAAAGGTTGGCGGATCCTGGATCACGTGGTGAAGATTCAGATGGTGTGGAAGTGGAAGGCGAGTCTGAAAGTGAAAAGAGAAGGGGAGTGCCCTCTCTACGAGAGCGTTTACCTATGTCTGCTGGACTAGGAGTAGGTGAACTTCGGGCTCGTTTAGGGGTTTGGTTCGGCAGTTTGGTGCAGGTGTAGTGTCCATTTCAGTTGGTAGAGATATGGTTACTCTGGTTTTTGTTTCGTTGATTGTTTGGTAGAACTTGGTGATTACAGCTTGAGACATTTCCCATAGGAGCGACGGGCCCAGGACAGGGCATGCGGTAAGAATTACGTAAGAATGTATAGAGTTCTTTTTTCAAATTCTTATATTCAACTAATGCAGAGAGAATACATTTACACAGAGGTTGCAGAAGTCTTTCTACTTCACCATTTGCTTGAGGCCATAATGGAGTTATTTTCTGTTGTTTGAATCCTAAGTATTTAGAAAATTGAGCAAAATCATGTCCTTGAAATGGAGGACCATTGTCACTTTTGACAACTTGAGGAATTCCATATTCAGAAAAGATACGATCAAGAACTGGAATAGTAGACTCTGCAGATGTGGATTTTACAGGTTCTGTGATCGCAAATCTAGAATAGTAATCAATAATTACGAGTAAATAATTATTATAAGGGAATGGACCACAGAAATCGATTGAAACATGTGTCCACAGTTCATCAAGTAGTTCTGACATAACAAGTGGTTCTGTATACACCTTTGATGAGTTTGCTTGACAGGCAATACAAGAGTCAATTTGTTTTTTAACTAAACTTTCTATTGCAGGAAACCAAACTTTTTCACGAGGCAGTTGTTTTGTACGTGTTAATCCTTGATGTCCTTCATGTGGTAACATCACAGCTTTTGATTGCAAATGTTTAGGAATTACAATTCTTTCACCTCTCAACACAATATTATTACTTGTTAATGAGAGTTCCTGATATATGTTTTTGAAAGATAAAATTGAGTCAATGTCAACACCAATATCTGTTGCACGTTTATCAATGTCATACCATTTACCATCATGAATAGTTTGAGATTCTAAACGTAGCGTAGGATCTTTAACAGTTTCTTCTATAACCTCTTGGATTTTCATTGCTGTAGGCATAGCAGATGAAATAACTATAATTTTCAGATTTCACAGATTCTTGAGTAAGTCTAGTGTGATTAGGATGACACGACATGAAATCTGCAGGATTATCTGTTCCTTTCATATATTGAACTTTAAAATTATAGTCTTGCAAACGCAACGCCCATTGTTGTATCCTAGCAGTTTGTTTGGATAATGGATTATTGAAAATACATTCAAGCGGTTTGTGATCCGTAATTAGATTAAAAGTTGAACCATATAAATATACATGAAAATGTTCACATGCCCAAATAAGACTTAACGCTTCCCGTTCTGTNTGAGATAATCTCTGTTCTACTTCCGTAAGCAACAACTTTAGATGCACTGTCGGCTGTTTCAAGTTGAGTTAGTATTGCTCCTAAACCAACAGGACTTGCATCAGCTATAACTTCAGTGATGTGTTGCAGATTGAAGTATGCAATAGTTTTCACATCGAGTAGCATGTTTTTAAGAGATGTGAATGCCTTTTGACAGTTTTCTGTCCAGTTCCATTTGGTTTTCTTATGAGTAAGTTCTCTCAAGGGTGCAGATACAGTTGAATAGTCTTTGATGAATCTTAAACAATAGCTAACCATTCCAAGAAAACTTCTTAATTCTGAGACAGTTTTTGGTTCTAGAAACTTTTCAATTTCGGCCACTTTCTTTTTCAAAAAAGGTATAACCATAAAATTCGAGAGAAGATTTATTGAAAACACACTTCTTTTCATTGAGTGTAAATTCTTACTTCTGAGTCTTTCAAATGTTTGGCGCAGTGCTTCATCGTGTTCAGTTTGATTACTTCAAAGGATAATAATATCATCACTGGTATTGTGAGCACCTTTAATATCAGCCAGTGTTTGACGAATGACATTTTGGAAAACTTCGGCAGCCTTTGTTGTACCAAAATTTAAATATTTATAACAAAACAAACCAATATGAGTAGAAAAGGTTGTTATATATCTAGAATCCTCATCCAATTCTAATTGGTGATAGCCCTTATTGAGATCGAGTTTTGAAAATATTTTGGCATTATGAAGATCATTAATCAAATAATCAACTGTAGGTGTGATATGTCTCTCACATTCGATAGCAGTATTGGATGCACGCATATCAATACATAATCTCAGCTCTGTTGGATTTTTAGGTTTGGGTGATGCTACAATTGGTGAAATCCATGGAGTAGGACCTTCAGCTGGTTCAATGATATCTAAACCCAATAATTTCTTGATTTCATCTTCAACTTGAGTTCTAAGTTGAAATGGAATCCGCTTGTGTGGTTGTGTGACAGGTTTGACTGAATCATCAATGTGTAGATGAACTTTGTAATCTTTAAGTTTGCCATGAAATATATCTTGATATTCTTTAGGAGTATCCTTAATTGTATAGTTGACTGTAGGTATCTGTATAAGACCTAGTGCTTCAGCTGTTTGGAAACTTAAGAGAGAGTCATTACTATCAGCAGCCACATAAAATGTAGTTATTGTGGTCTTATCTTTTTGAGGATTAGTTACATAAGAGTCAACT
>NW_008708629.1:7459-9343 GCF_000327385.1 Lottia gigantea | reverse complement strand
ATATAAATATTGATTTTTCTGACTAGTATGGCATAATAATTGAGATTACTTAATGAGATGAGACTTTATTTAGAGAGTAAAATGATTATGAAATAAATGGCAAGCTTACTGTTCAGAATTCACCACGACATCAGCTTCAATATTTTTAGACCCATGTCTTATAATAGTTTGATGTCCAATGAACGTTGACATTTTGATATGAGTTAACTCAAAATGACTTATTCACTTAAGATTAAATTGAAAATGTTGTCTAACAATCCAGTTTCAAGTTTCAATATCCCTTACAAATTGTGCTTGTCACTTGACTCAACAACATTAAGAGTTCACATAAATAGCCTGATTTATTTGATTTGACCTCAACTGCTACTGAGAACGATTTGTTATTCCTGCTTCATCAACATTAAAAAGATATATAAGATTATCAAAATACTGAATTTCTCACCAACAAATATCAAATATCAAGAATGATCCTTTAGTTCCTACGATTCTTAATATCACTTTCTGTGACACTTTGCAAATAACACAGAATATTAAATAACAGAATTTTGTTATAAAATAATGTCAAAACGTTTTTCAAATGAAAATTCAAACAAAACTTTACAAGAATGCGAAAAATTATTCAAAATTCGATCTATTTTAAAGAAAAAAAATTCTCAGTAAGCTAACGTATTCAAAATACTACAACATTATACGTCTGATTAACGTCACAGAATTTCCATATATATCCCAAATCCACAAATAATTCAGATTAATCCAATCTTGAAATCCTTTGTATTTCCTTTTTATTATTTAAAATATATTAAAATGTCTTAATCATTCGTTCAGTTTTAAATAATACAGAAATTAGAGCCAGACAAATGTCTTGTGGCTATCATATAGTGACAGTCACATGTATCTGATTATTACACAATAAAAATTGCAAACAAAAATAGTCCAGTTGAATCTATAGTCTTATAAAGAGACTATAAGTTTATCTGCAGTATTACTGATGAGATATATTTGAAGATGAATCGTCAAACCACTATAGACCACCTTATGATATTTGTCACAGACTTATCCTAATCTGAAGTAATCTTTTTTTAAATAACAGGAATCACATGAACACGACATTGGACAGGGATCACAATGGACCAAATACAAGCTAGAACTGTTCCAAATACACATTAAATTGATGATAAAAATTCAAACCTCTTTAGAGGTAGGAAGAAGATCAAATAGAATAAGCTTATTCACTTGATATATTTTAATTTGTATCTCTGATACTATCTGTTTAAAAAAACATTAGCTATTTAAAATTTTATTAACTGGTCATCAGGTATAAATATCATATTTCAATCTAAATTTAATGTCATTCAGACGTCATGCTGTGCCATTCTTGAAATCAAAAAGTTTGAAACATTAATCAAAAGAAACAATGATGTGACCAAACCCAGTAAAGTATGTGACTCAATCAAATTTCATTAGATTAATTTTAGATTAACAACTATCTATTTCCTTACTGTCCTTTACATACTGTCCTATTGTCCTACTGAAATTTGGATTCTAAAGTTTGACCAAATCAATATTTGACACCTTAGACACAAGAACACAAACAAATGAAACTTTTAAAAAGTAAAATAATAATGAATATTTATAATAAATTAATTGAAGAATTATGGTTTCTGCAAATTGATCTGAACATCTGAATCTGGCCGAGTATTCTTGAAACGATCTTATCGCTAGGATGTCCTAGAATCAATGTTAGAAGATAAGAACCTTGGACATCCTAGCCCTTAGATCTTTTCGAGAATACGTTGCCAGGACTTACAAACTGAGTTATCAGAACCTGCAACTATCTCAATGATTGCAATTGTAACAAAGTTCTACTAATTCAAAACTGCCAAT
>NW_008708629.1:5981-6960 GCF_000327385.1 Lottia gigantea | reverse complement strand
GAGTAAACGTCTGGTCAGACAAGATATTTCGGTGAAAAATTATCTGATCATCATGAAAATCGATAGATCATCATGAAAATCAATAGGGATCATCTTCATAACGACATAGACATACAAAATAAAAATAAAAAGAATCTGTAAAAAATTGTAGCCTGTAGAGTGAGCACGAGTTGCACAATATAGCTAATAGAGTAAAACGTCAAGTCAGACACGATATTTCGGTGAAAAATTATCCGATCATCACGAAAATCAATAGGGATCATCTTCATAATGACATTGACACACAAAATAAAAATCAAAAGAATCTGTAAAAAATTGTAGCCTGTAGAGTGAGCACGAGTTGCACAATATAGCTAATAGAGAAAAACGTCAAGTCAGACACGATATTTCCGTGAAAAATTATTCGATCATCACGAAAATCAATAGGGATCATCTTCATAATGACATTGACACACAAAATAAAAATCAAAAGAATCCATAAAGAACTGTAGCCTGTAGAGTGAGCACGAGCCAAATGTGAACGGACCGACGGGTGATTACAATATACGCCCATCTTACATGTGGGCGTATAAAAATAAAGGCCCAATACAGAAAAATTGCAATGAATTTTAGGATAATATGCGTTTACTGATTGTTATGTGATAAATAAACATTTTTTGCTCATGTTTATGTAATATGAAATTTATCATAATTAAGCGTTGTTCAATAGTTGCATTTTTATTAAGTTTTTTGGATTTTCGGATTATATAAGGATCCTGTTATGTTATTTATGACACCAGGTATATCTACTGATGAATATATGCTCTGAAAGGCCAAGTTTAAAATATTTAAATTTTATGTTTATTCTAAGACGTGGTATCTCCATCAATTCAGATAAATTTTATCTTATGATTTTGTCTTTATTTGTCAAACCTCTTAAAGGCAGCAAGTTAAATTCGCCCCTTTAAATTTTTAACATTAACAAAACAAAGCAAGCCAT
>NW_008708629.1:0-2174 GCF_000327385.1 Lottia gigantea | reverse complement strand
TCTGACACTCTCTAAAAGGAAATTCTGACAAATTGCAATTTAGTTCAATAAAAATTGTATTCTAGGAGAATATGCTATATGTTATATAGGCCACTGGTGTGTCATTTACTTTAAACTCACAAATAGGAGGAGTGTTAAGAATTGGAGAAGTGGGGCACCCTCATTTGTTTTTATAATTGTCAACCAATTAAATTCAATTCTGTTGACCTTTCCAACTTGCATTCCATATAGTCATATATATAAGCTTTTAGCTGTACAAATTGAATAACCTATTTAATAAAGATCCAATTATGGGAGAAATAGAACACTAACATGCGTCCCACTTCTCACCCAAAAATTCCTAATATTCTTAGTGTGACCAGAGTATTTATATATAATATATCTTCTAATATTGTGTACCTCTTCTAACAGTCATGTGTCCCTCTTCTACCTCCAGTGTCCCTCCTTACCCTTATCAACTTAGGTCCATTAAATCTTTTAAAACTTTTTCTAAGATGAACCTATCTTATCATAAATACAAATTCTCAGAAACAGCAGATTATTTGATTTCTCCCCTAAAGATCTTACCTATTTCAGTTGTCATGACAATTTATAATTTGTATTTGTAGGATACCTATCCAGATGATCTACTAGCTACAGTATTTCAAGCTGTTATCAATGATGTCAAGTTAGCACCAGCAGATATTGGAGATATTTGTATTGGTAGGTCATACAAAATCCCAGGAATTCAGTCATTTGCATTTGAGCTGTATTTTTGTCCTTTCAGTATTTGTCAAAATGGGAATAAGTCGTTGGTTGGTTAGTTTATCTCAGCCCTGCCAAGCAAACAAATATAAATGAGCAAGTATGGTATTTTCAGACAAATTTAATTAAACTGAATTTGAATTCCATCACAATTCTGTATTTTTTTAACAGGAAATGTTGGAGATGAGAGAGCAGCAGCAACTGCCAGATTTGCTCAGTTCTATAGGTAGGCCTATAGTTTAGGTTATGATCACAACAAATATTCTTTTTCAAAACGGTAAATTTAAGGACTATTAACAGTATCAAAGTAGCCTGAATGATCTAGGATGGCCATTGGTCTATCATATTTACTTCATTGATTTTGCCACCTCAAGGATTTTTACTCGCAAATTGGATAGGTACACATTGTTTTCCATCTTCTGATCATTGGGTGAATTGGAGACTATATCTTATATTGCTAAAGTTTCTAGTTAAATATCCTGTTGATTGCTCAGGTTTGATGTTATCAGCCATGATGCATTGTGAATAGTAGCTATACAATCACCAACATCAAGAAGTCTCTATTGTTAATCTTTTTAGTTTGTCATTTTTTTCAGCAACATTCCTGAAACGGTGCCAATCTTTACTACAAACAGACAATGTTCTTCTGGGTTACAAGCAGTTTTGAATGTAGCAGGTTTGTCTGAATTATCTGGCTTCTTAAAAGCTGTTACAGCTCTGGGTAGGCCTTTTAGTACCAACTACCCAGGTATCATTGACAGTTGTTGATACTAATAGTCATTGTGGATTCAAACTTCTCTTTCGACTTTTAGAACATTTTTTTTTTTTTTTTGTAAACAATATTTTATTCATAGAAATGAAAGGGATTGGGGAACAGGCTTTCGCCTATATTACCCCTCTCCCCGGAAACATACAGTACATGATATATTAAATTAGAAAATGATAATAAAATGAATAACATGATTTTGAGCTAAACTCAACATATTTACATGATATCTACACCTCAGTGCTGGTGACATTGGTTGAAAATCTAGGTAATGCAGAATCTTTTCGTTTGCTGAATGAATTTATGATCTTGTTCGAATATGACTATTGATAATTGTTGACATTTTGTTCCGAATAAAAGTGTATTAATAATTAAATCAGAAGGGTGTAACAGAAAGAAAGTATCTCTTCGTACATCTGAATGTATTGGGCTGTAGAGCAAGTAATGTTCAGGATCTTCGAATTGGTGACCACAAAGGCAAGAGGGATTGTCTGAAATGTTTCGTAGAAATTTGTGTCCATTTAACTCGCTACAAGAAAGACAAAGACGACCATGTAGAATTTGATTTTTGCGAGTGCCGAAGAAATAAGAAGATGGTACAGGAATGTCATTTGATTTGAGAGATGCTTTAAAAGATTTTATAGTAGGTGAATTTTGTAAGTTA
>NW_008708628.1:8070-9071 GCF_000327385.1 Lottia gigantea | reverse complement strand
AAAATGTTATGTTACGTTAAAAGGAACACTTACACTAATGCTAGGTCTGTTATAATGAGAATCATAGGAATCCAATAAATATCATTAAAGGAATTGTAAAGAGGTCTAAAAAAAATTGGGACACCGATAGTATCAATTTGCACCATTTCAATTTTCAGTCAGATGTCTGTGTTTACCACACTTAAACAAAATGTTTGATGACTCCAGTAGTTTTAGTTTTAGTGGTATTGCAAGAACCACGGACGTCTGATTAAAAATTGAAATGGTGCAAATTGATGTCGGTAAAAAAAACCTCTTTACAGTTCCTTTATGCTCAGTTCACACCAACGGCCCTATGATGGCGCTTTAAAGCGGCGTACAAAGCGGTACCAAAGCGTAACAAAGCTCGACTAAAGCGCCAGGGTCATAATAGATCGTTGGAAAGCTTTGAGCAAAGCTGGATATTCGGCAAGAGCGCCAAAATTTTTTAAACTGTTTAAAAATTGTGGGCGCTCTATCACGAATTGATTAAAGCGCCGAGAACGTATCAAAGCTTAACAAAGCGTAAGACAGTTCAGCAAAGCTTGACTCAAAGCGTAGGAAAGCTTAACAGAGCTTTATTCAAAGCGGGGACCCCAGTCTTCACGGTCTGTCACCACTTGATCAAAAGCGGCATGAAATCGGCCATTTCGAAATTTTCCAATGCGTAACAGAGCTTAACAATGCACAAAAGAGCTTGATAATCGTATCAGAGCGTGATTTAAAGCGTCATAACCGCATCAAAGCTTAATAAAGCTTATCAAAGCGTGATTTATAGTATAACAAGGCCTGATCAAATCGGGAAATAATTCGTCCCCAAAGCGTAACCAATTCGTATCAGAGCTTATCAGAGCGTAACATTACTTAAGAAATCGTGATATTTTTTGAAAAGTAAACAAAAAATGATGGCACTTTGCTCCCCGATTTAAAGCGCGGCATTCGCCGTTAGTGTGAACTAGGCATTAAGGCAAATGAATATGAAA
>NW_008708628.1:1852-4538 GCF_000327385.1 Lottia gigantea | reverse complement strand
ATAAACTGAGACTATTGTTAAAGAGGTATAAACTGAGACTATTGTAATAGAGGTATAAACTGAGACTATTGTAATAGAGGTATAAACTGAGACTATTGTAATAGAGGTATACACTGAGACCATTATAATAGAGGTATAAACTGAGACTATTGTAATAGAGGTATAAACTGAGACTATTGTAATAGAGGTATAAACTAAGACTATTATAACTAGAACCGTTATAACGGTACCGAAGCAGTGCGCATCCAACCTGATACATCGATAACACGTTGCATTTTAAAGTCGAAATGAGATATCTTACCGGAAAGAAAGGAATGTAAACATTCAATAGTAAAATAAATCGTTTAAACCGTTTAACGTTCGGTAGTGAAAAGACGCATGAATTTGATACCATTCGGTATTAAAAGGTGTTAACATTCGGTAGTAAAAAGTCGAATTTTCAAATAGTTGTAAAGTTAAAAGTTCAATTCGCACAACAAAAATGAAAATATTTTTGGAAAGGTACAATTATTTGTGTTTCGGCCAAGAGGTCAACAGAGGTCAAATAAAAGAGAATATAAGCCCTAAAAGTGTTGAAAATTGCTTTTTGGGACGTTTGTAAAAGCGAAAATATATGTCGGACATCAAAGATAAAAGTATGAATGGACATCGTAGATCAATAACCTTTGACCTTCTAAAGACCAAAATTATGCATGTAAATGGTCAAAATATCAAAATTTTATAAATTGTAAATCCTATTCCCTTTTTTGAAGTAAAAGGCCTAAACAAAATGTAACTCTATCAGGTATTGTCCCAAATAGTGCTTTAATTTTTTGTAAAATTTCGATGGTGAAAAGTGCAAACTTTTCGAGTTATAACAATTTGAATTATTTATGGTAAAGGTAAAAGTAACACGGATTTGCCACGCCCACTGCAAAAATTTTGTGTTGTCTGTAATAATATGTACAATGTCAAATAATGTTCAAAATTTCAAGTGTTTACAAGCATTAGATCATGAGATATTCGTAGTTAAAAGTTTTTTTTAAGGCAACGGTGACTGTCGGTGGATTATAGAAACCGTTAAAATTACGCAAAGTTACTATAGAAGTCAATACAAAATTTTCAAATTCAATTTTAATCAAAATACCAAGTGTTATATATCATTTGAAAGAATAGATTGCGTGTAATAAGGACAAAAGATAAATTTTCGTTTATGTAAATTAGGTCAGGTGATAGACCTTTTTTTAAGTTAAAAATCGCAATTTTCAATTGGCTGTAGAACCGGAAGTTAACGGAGCACGACAAAAGTGAAAATATTATCGGATATATCTCGTAATGGGCAACAACCTTTGTTCAGATCAAAAGGTCAACAAAGGTTCAATAAAAGTAATATGAGCCTATGAAGTTTCGAAAATTGCTGTTTTAGGACGTCTGTAAAACCGGAAGTATATGTTGCACATCAAAAATCAAAGTAAGAATGGTCATCTTAGATCAATGACCTTTGAACATGCAAAGGTCAAGGTCATTTACGTTAAAGTTCAAAAATGAAAACAACTGTAATCTTATCACAAATTGTCCTAAGCTGTGATCTACTTTCATGCAAAATTTCTAGGATGACAATTGCAAACTTTGCGAGTTATGACAATTGCAAATTTAAATGCCCACCGGATGTACCACGCCCACTTCAAAAATTTTAATTTGTCTGTGATGATGTCTACATTGTAAAATAATGTTCAAAATTTCAAGTCTTTACAATCATTAGATCATGAGATATTAGTAGTTAAACTTTTTTTAGGGCAACGGTGACTGTCGGTAAATTATAGACACCCCGATTTTACGCACAGTTACTATAGAAGTCAGTACAAAATTTTCAATTTTTAAAACGCGCAATTTTGATCAAAATATCAAATGTGATATATCGCCAAAAAGGAGAGATCATGCACTCTAAGAATATATAAGAAATTTGTTATATGTAAATTAGGTCACATGACAGAGCTCTTCAAAGTTAAAAATCGCGATTTTCAAATTGCTGTAGAACCGGAAGTTAACAATGCACAACAAAAGTGAAGATATTATCGGATATATCTTGTAAGGGGCAACAACTTTTGTAATATGAGCCTTTGAAGTTTCAAAAATTGCTGTTTTCGGACGTCTGCAAAACCGGAAGTATATATTGGACATCAAAGATCAAAGTAAGAATGGTCATCCTTAGTCAATGACCCTTGACCATGCAAAGGTCAAGGTCATTCATGTTAAAGATCAAAAATGAAAATTTATAAAATTGTTAAACCTATTCCCTTTTTTAAAGTAAAGAATGCAAACAACTGTAATCTTATCACAAATTGTCCTAACCAGTGATCTATTTTCATGCAAAATTTCTAGGGTGACCATTGAAAACTATGAGAGTTATAACAAATGCAAATATTTCAGGTAACGGTAAATGCACACCGGATGTGCCACGCCTACTTAAAAAATTTCAATTTGTCTGTGATGTTGTGTACATTGTTGAATAATGTTCAAAATTTCAAGTGTTTACAATCATTAGATCATGAGATATTCGTAGTTAAATGTTTTTTTAAGGCAACGGTGACTGTCGGTAAATTATAGACACCGTGAATTTACGCACAGTTACTATAGAAGTCAGTACAAAATTTTCGATTTTTAAACGCGCAATTTTGATCAGAATGTCAAGTGTGATATATCACCA
>NW_008708628.1:0-1505 GCF_000327385.1 Lottia gigantea | reverse complement strand
AAATTGTGGAAGTTAAAAAATGCTTTAAATAAAATCTCAAAAAGTCAGCGACAAAAGTCAAAATTTGAAATTTCTTAAATTGCTATCTTTTAGACATTAGTTCAAAGTAATGAACAACACAAAAATTATGTTCAAAATAGATTCAGAATAATAGCAGGTATTGGAAAGACAAAATGAACGGTTAAAGTCCTACGTCATTTCCGGTTGGGCGAAGATGCGTCATTTTACGTTTAAACAATAGCGACACGCTAAGTATAAGAGGTAATGATGTCAGATAATCTGTGGTATGTGCAGTTTTGGTATGAACTGAGACTATTATAATAGAGGTATAAACTAAGACTATTGTAATAGAGGTGTAAACTGAGACTTTTGTAATAGAGGTATAAACTGAGACCATTATAATAGAGGTATGAACTGAGACTATTGTAATAGAGGTATAAACTGAGACTATTATAATAGAGGTATGAACTGAGACTATTATAATAGAGGTATAAACTGAGACTATTGTAATAGAGGTATGAACTGAGACTATTGTAATAGAGGTATGAACTGAGACCATTATAATACAGGTATAAACTGAGACTATTGTAATAGGGGTATGAACTGAGACTATTGTAATAGAGGTATGAACTGAGACCATTATAATACAGGTATAAACTGAGACTATTGTAATAGAGGTATGAACTGAGACTATTGTAATAGAAGTATAAACTGAGACTATTGTAATAGAGGTATAAACTTAGACTATTGTAATAGAGGTATAAACTGAGACTCTTTTAATAGAGGTATAAACTGAGACCAATATAATAGAGGTATAAACTGAGACTATTGTAATAGAGGTATAAACTTAGACTATTGTAATAGAGGTATAAACTGAGACTATTGTAATAGAAGTATAAACTGAGAATACTGTTATAGAGGTATAAACTGAGAATACTGTAATGTAGGTATAAACTGAGACCAATATAATAGAGATTTAAACTGAGACTATTGTAATAGAGATATAAACTGAGACTATTGTAATAGAAGTATAAACTGAGACTATTGTAATAGAGGTATAAACTGAGACTATTGTAATAAAGGTATAAACTGAGAATACTGTAATGTAAGTATAAACTGAGACCATTATAATAGAGGTATAAACTGAGACTATCGTAATAGAGGTATAAACAGAAAATATCGTAATCGACAATGCTGTGATAGAGATGAAAACATCGATTTCAACTTTACCATCACTTTCAAAATTAAAAATTCTCAGTATACCGTGGCAAAGTCAATAGGTTGGTGTATTGAATTCTGTTTAAACTTTTTTTGAAACCAAGCCTCAGACTATTAATTAGAAATGGAAATCGATATTATATTCCAAACGAATGAAAATTGATATGATTATTTGCGCTACTCAATTATAATACTAATCAAGTAGATATTGTTTACTGATAAACAATAATCAATGTTTGCTTAATTCTAACTCTGTGCTAGTTAAATTCATTTATTCTACTTATTGA
>NW_008708627.1:177999-179514 GCF_000327385.1 Lottia gigantea | reverse complement strand
ATAACAATAGTGTTTCTCTCGAAGAGTTTGCAATAAACTCTCATAACTAAGTTAGAAATTCGGGCAACCTCAGATATCTCGCCCCCCTGGGACGTAAACCTGGCTCCGCCACTGAATCTATCCGTTGACCCAAGAGGAATATATTATATATTTGCAGTTTTTAGTTGACTTTGTACAAGACTTTTGCGTATACCCAATACGGACTGCGAGTTAAATTAACTAAAAATAAAAGCTAGCGCAACTAGGCATAATGAGATGAACAGGGGCATACACCTTGTTAATCAATATGAATAAGTCCTATTTTTGTCCGAATCAATACAGAGAAGTCCTCTTTTTGTCTAAATCAATCTTGAGAAGTTCTCCTTTTGTCTAAATCAATATGGAGACGTCCTCTTTTTGTCTTGATCAATATCCTCTTTTTGTCTAAATCAATAAGGAGAAGTCCTCTTTTTGTCTAAATCAATATGGAGAAGTCCTCTATATGTCCAAACTAAAAGATAACAAAAGACCATTACAAATGAAATTCAAATCAGGTTTTTGTAAAAATTGATATGATGTATATAATACTGAGACTTATTGGTAATTGTATAATTATGTTGTATTTTATGTATTGATATTTTGTATATTTTTATTGTATATTTTGTGATTCTAATTAAATTTGTTAATTACGTTCTATACTAGTCAAATTTTTGTTCTCCCCATGTTCATGAAATGCATTGCGGGTGGGTCACTGTGGGTCAAAAATCCCTTTTTGGTTCCAATATTTAAGATCTTGAAAATCGATGTAACTCGGTGCTTCCCTAGGTCTCCCCCAATGTGCTTAAAAGTGGATTCTTGGGACTATTTTTTCTGTGAAAAGTCACTGAGACTTACAGAAACGCTCAGTACTTCCAAAGTAGTAGAGCTATAAACTCGCGGTTTGTGGCAATTGAAAGCTGAAACTAGCATGGGTGTAAATTTCATCAGCCTATCTCAATTGGTTTGACCGTGGTGAAGCTTCGAAATTTCGGTTTTCAAAAAAGTGAAAATTGGTCAAATACCACCTGTGGGTCAAAAGTATTACTTATTACTGAATGAATGTATATATGAATGAATGAATGAATGAATGAATGAATGAATGAATGAATGAATGAATGAATGAAATCAACACGAGGGAGTACAGAAAGTTTCGGACTATGGTTGTCTGAAATTAAAATATAATTATCGAATATGTCGTGATATTCATACTAACAAAACAAAGTCTCTAAAGCGGTTGAAAAATGTTTTTAATCGACCTCTCCTAAAACTGTTTTTATAACGTTCCATACCCAGGATTTTGTAATAAATTTCACATTACCTTTAGCATCCATCTTCATCGTCTTGCACGTGCAGTGTGACTCAATAGAACTTACAGGTGGCAAAAGGGGGACAATTTCAATGTTACTGTGGTCCGTAGTAAAGATTAATAATCAGTGCTACATACTATTTTACCTCGACCAAAACATACGTCTCTATTCCATCCTCTGATAGTTATTT
>NW_008708627.1:176813-177949 GCF_000327385.1 Lottia gigantea | reverse complement strand
TCCCTAATTGTTTTTAATTCGGTTTTAAGTGTTTTTCCGGGTCCCTGGGGTCTAATTAGTAGGAAAAACCCAAAACATGGGCCAAATCGGTTTATTTGGCAAAGTTAGCTATTGGACGTTTTCCGTCTATATGGCCTATAAGAGCCGAATATCGGCAACTTTTCCCGGCCTAACTTTTTCCCTATGGGAGATTTCTCTGTTCTGTTTTTTTCTAAATGTGTAGGGGGCCCATGTGCATATGCGTACAAAATTTCAGCTTTGTAGCTTGGTAACTTTTCAAAATAAAAATTTATTTGTGTATAAGCACCTTTCGTGCAGTAGTCCCTTGAAAGTAAAAAAAATCTATTTTTTTCCCTAATTGTTTTTAATTCGGTTTTAAGTGTTTTTCCGGGTCCATGGGGTCTAATTAGTAGGAAAAACCCAAAACATGGGCCAAATCGGTTTATTTGGCAAAGTTAGCTATTGGACGTTTTCCGTCTATATGGCCTATAAGAGCCGAATATCGGCAACTTTTCCCGGCCTAACTTTTTCCCTATGGGAGATTTCTCTGTTCTGTTTTTTTCTAAATGTGTAGGGGGCCCATGTGCATATGCGTGCAAAATTTCAGCTTTGTAGCATGGTAACTTTTCAAAATAAAAATTTATTTGTGTATAAGCACCTTTCGTGCAGTAGTCCCTTGAAAGTAAAAAAATCTATTTTTTTCCCTAATTGTTTTTAATTCGGTTTTAAGTGTTTTTCCGGGTCCCTGGGGTCTAATTAGTAGGAAAAACCCAAAACATGGGCCAAATCGGTTTATTTGGCAAAGTTAGCTATTGGACGTTTTCCGTCTATATGGCCTATAAGAGCCGAATATCGGCAACTTTTCCCGGCCTAACTTTTTCCCTATGGGAGATTTCTCTGTTCTGTTTTTTCTAAATGTGTAGGGGGCCCATGTGCATATGCGTGCAAAATTTCAGCTTTGTAGCTTGGTAACTTTTCAAAATAAAAATTTATTTGTGTATAAGCACCTTTCGTGCAGTAGTCCCTTGAAAGTAAAAAAAATCTATTTTTTTCCCTAATTGTTTTTAATTCGGTTTTAAGTGTTTTTCCGGGTCCCTGGGGTCTAATTAGTAGGAAAAACCCAAAACATGGGCCAA
>NW_008708627.1:134612-176763 GCF_000327385.1 Lottia gigantea | reverse complement strand
AACTTTTCCCTATGGGAGATTTCTCTGTTCTGTTTTTTTCTAAATGTGTAGGGGGCCCATGTGCATATGCGTGCAAAATTTCAGCTTTGTAGCTTGGTAACTTTTCAAATTAAAAATTTATTTGTGTATAAGCACCTTTCGTGCAGTAGTCCCTTGAAAGTAGAAAAAATCTATTTTTTTCCCTAATTGTTTTTAATTCGGTTTTAAGTGTTTTTCCGGGTCCCTGGGGTCTAATTAGTAGGAAAAACCCAAAACATGGGCCAAATCGGTTTATTTGGCAAAGTTAGCTATTGGACGTTTTCCGTCTATATGGCCTATAAGAGCCGAATATCGGCAACTTTTCCCGGCCTAACTTTTTCCCTATGGGAGATTTCTCTGTTCTGTTTTTTTCTAAATGTGTAGGGGGCCCATGTGCATATGCGTGCAAAATTTCAGCTTTGTAGCTTGGTAACTTTTCAAAATAAAAATTTATTTGTGTATAAGCACCTTTCGTGCAGTAGTCCCTTGAAAGTAAAAAAAATCTATTTTTTTCCCTAATTGTTTTTAATTCGGTTTTAAGTGTTTTTCCGGGTCCCTGGGGTCTAATTAGTAGAAAAAACCCAAAACATGGGCCAAATCGGTTTATTTGGCAAAGTTAGCTATTGGACGTTTTCCGTAGCTTGGTAACTTTTCAAAATAAAAATTTATTTGTGTATAAGCACCTTTCGTGCAGTAGTCCCTTGAAAGTAAAAAAAATCTATTTTTTTCCCTAATTGTTTTTAATTCGGTTTTAAGTGTTTTTCCGGGTCCCTGGGGTCTAATTAGTAGGAAAAACCCAAAACATGGGCCAAATCGGTTTATTTGGCAAAGTTAGCTATTGGACGTTTTCCGTCTATATGGCCTATAAGAGCCGAATATCGGCAACTTTTCCCGGCCTAACTTTTTCCCTATGGGAGATTTCTCTGTTCTGTTTTTTTCTAAATGTGTAGGGGGCCCATGTGCATATGCGTGCAAAATTTCAGCTTTGTAGCTTGGTAACTTTTCAAAATAAAAATTTATTTGTGTATAAGCACATTTCGTGCAGTAGTCCCTTGTAACAAAAAAAAATCGATTTTTTTCTCTAATTTTTTTTTCATTCGGTTTTAAGTGTTTTTCTGGGTCCTTGGGGTCTAATTAATAGGAAAAACCAAAAACATGGGCCAAATCGATTTATTTGGCAAAGTTAGCTATTGGACGTTTTCCGTCTATATGGCCTATAATCTATCTCTGTTCTGTTTTTTTTTTCTAAATGTTTAGGGGGCCCAGGTGCATATGTGTGCAACATTTCAGCTTTATAGCTTTGTATTTCAAAATAAAAATTTATTTGAGTATAAGCACATTTCGTGCAGTCGTCCCTTTTAACTATTAAGCACTATTTGAACAGTGGTATTTCTATATTGCTCTACAATTGACATATTGAGCACTATCCTAACAGTGGTATTTCTATATCGCTCTACAATTGATGCATTGGGCACTATTTTGACAGTGGTATTTCTATATCGCTCTACAATTGACGTATTTAGCACTATCTTAACAGTGGTATTTCTATATCGTGAAATAGGTGATAAATACTATAGAATTTGAGAGGATAACGGATCTCCATGGAATCGAGCAATAGTTTATTTTATGAATTGTTCGAGAATTCAATCTTCGACCAATCAATTTTATTGGCTAAATATTGGCTGGATGGATCAAGACTCAGGTCGAAATTTCGAAAAATCAAAAAAATCAATTCATCTGTGCATGTTCCGACAAATTTTGCTTGAAATTGTAAGGATAGCATTTATTATAAAAACTCGGGTGTTTTCTTGCTCAATTCTTCATCATCAGTTATATATTTATTGTCTTCTTTTCTATTTCATCCTCGGGAGCCGCGGTGGCCCAGTGAGTTAGACGATTGCTCGCTAACCTGGAGGTCCAGGGTTCAATTCAGGCATTGGTCGAGATAATACCTACGGATTTTTCAACCCGGTTCCCTGTCAGTGATGCAGGTCCATAAGCGTCTAGTCGTTCGGATGGGACAATAAACCGAGGCCCCGTGTGCTACAGGCTGTGCACGTTAAAGATCCCTCGACAGTTGAAAATCGAAAAAGAGCAGGCTAATGCCGCTGTCCTGGCAAAATTTCCCTCATTGCACCCTGCATGGCGTTGCTCGTCTTCATTAGCCCACATGGTGCAGAAAAGTAGGACGTAAAACTCCATTCATTTCCATTTCATCCTCGATAAGGCTAAATCGTGGGCTTGTTAAAATTCATATATTCGTCACACGACATTGTTTACGAGCTGATATGGCTGAATAATCATCTATCCACCTCTATTTTAGTAATAAAATTCGATGTGCAATTCGAATTGTCGTTGAAGGAATTTTGTATGCGTATTGAGGACACTGTTAGCGTCAATTTGCACCATTCCAATTTTCAATCAGATGTCTGTGGTTCCTGCTATTCCATAAAAATAAGCGTTTGATGACGTCACTAATCGAGTAATTTGTTTTATAACATATTGAGCTTCACGATTGGTGACGTCATAAACACTTGAGTTGCAGGAACCATAGACATCTGATTAAATTTGGAACGGTACAAATTGATGCTATCAGTGTCACCGATGCGCGTACAAAATTAAGAAAACCTTTTTACTATCACTTTAACATCTTTCTAAACTTTGGAAAAGTAGAAGTGAACTATAATTGTCTTTGACATTTTGACATTGACAGGTTGACACATTGACAACTGATATTTCTTTTTATTTGACTATAACGGTTTAGTTATAAATCTATCTGTAACATATCAAAACTAGTAGGAATAGGCTAACTCGTGACGATAAAGAGAATATTATTCTGCATTTTCTTATTATAAAACGGTTGTGATTTTTGGCAAGATTATTTTTAAAGGGATTTTAAGAGGTTTTCTAGATTTTTCTATTCTATTACTTCAGAATATGCGGAGGGGCATAACTCTTTTTTTTCAGAGTAAAATTCTCTCCCTTCAAATAACTTTCATATTGATGTATTAAGATGGTATGAGCTTATTCGAAATCTATCCAGTGGCGAAGCCACAGGGGGGGCAGTCACCCCATCCCCCCACCCCCCCTCGCAGCCCCGAAGGCTAGTTTTTCGGGCGAGGCATTAAAAAAAAATTTTTTGAACGGCCCGATTTTATTTTTTATTTTTTGGAATTTAAAAATGAAATCATATCTTTGCCCGAATATCCTATACTATAACTGTATTTTTTTAAATTGATAGCCCGATTGTATTCTCCTATAATAATATTTCATAATTCATATTATTTAAGGATCGAAATCACTGCCCGAATGTCATTCGTATGATTATATATTATCATTTTATATTCATATTTCAAAAATTGAAATCGCAGCCCGAAAGTAGAGTTTAGAACTTTTTTTATACAACCAAAAAAAGGCAATTCGGGCACAGATTTCAATTTTTTTCAATAAATATTGTATGACATACAATATTTGCTAAAAAAAAAATGAAATCTGTGCCCGAATTGTCTTAAATTAAGATTGTTCGGTAAGGTTTCACCTAACAAGTTGGCAAATTCCTTGGCTTACTTCCCTTGGAAAAGAGATCATTTAATAATCACATTGTTTTTTGTGTAAGAAAAAGTTCTAAACTCTTATTCCACCTATAAAAAAGTTTAATAAGGTTTCAACTAACAACACACGAGTTCCCTGGTTTACTTCCCTTGGAAAATAGATCATTATAATCACATTGTTTTTTTGTGTAAGAAAAAGTTATAAACTCTAGTTCCACCAATAAAAAAATGTAAAATAAATAAGTTTGATAAGGTTTCAACCTCCTAAGGGAGATAGTATCATGTATTCTAGAAAGAGTGAAAATACTCGGCCAATAACAATAGTGTTTCTCTCGAAGAGTTTGCAATAAACTCTCATAACTAAGTTAGAAATTCGGGCAACCTCAGATATCTCGCCCCCCTGGGACGTAAACCTGGCTCCGCCACTGAATCTATCCGTTGACCCAAGAGGAATATATTATATATTTGCAGTTTTTAGTTGACTTTGTACAAGACTTTTGCGTATACCCAATACGGACTGCGAGTTAAATTAACTAAAAATAAAAGCTAGCGCAACTAGGCATAATGAGATGAACAGGGGCATACACCTTGTTAATCAATATGAATAAGTCCTATTTTTGTCCGAATCAATACAGAGAAGTCTTCTTTTTGTCTAAATCAATCTGGAGAAGTCATCTTCTTGTCCGAATCAATACAGAGAAGTCCTCTTTTTGTCTAAATCAATCTTGAGAAGTTCTCCTTTTGTCTAAATCAATATGGAGACGTCCTCTTTTTGTCTTGATCAATATCCTCTTTTTGTCTAAATCAATAAGGAGAAGTCCTCTTTTTGTCTAAATCAATATGGAGAAGTCCTCTATATGTCCAAACTAAAAGATAACAAAAGACCATTACAAATGAAATTCAAATCAGGTTTTTGTAAAAATTGATATGATGTATATAATACTGAGACTTATTGGTAATTGTATAATTATGTTGTATTTTATGTATTGATATTTTGTATATTTTTATTGTATATTTTGTGATTCTAATTAAATTTGTTAATTACGTTCTATACTAGTCAAATTTTTGTTCTCCCCATGTTCATGAAATGCATTGCGGGTGGGTCACTGTGGGTCAAAAATCCCTTTTTGGTTCCAATATTTAAGATCTTGAAAATCGATGTAACTCGGTGCTTCCCTAGGTCTCCCCCAATGTGCTTAAAAGTGGATTCTTGGGACTATTTTTTCTGTGAAAAGTCACTGAGACTTACAGAAACGCTCAGTACTTCCAAAGTAGTAGAGCTATAAACTCGCGGTTTGTGGCAATTGAAAGCTGAAACTAGCATGGGTGTAAATTTCATCAGCCTATCTCAATTGGTTTGACCGTGGTGAAGCTTCGAAATTTCGGTTTTCAAAAAAGTGAAAATTGGTCAAATACCACCTGTGGGTCAAAAGTATTACTTATTACTGAATGAATGTATATATGAATGAATGAATGAATGAATGAATGAATGAATGAATGAATGAATGAATGAATGAAATCAACACGAGGGAGTACAGAAAGTTTCGGACTATGGTTGTCTGAAATTAAAATATAATTATCGAATATGTCGTGATATTCATACTAACAAAACAAAGTCTCTAAAGCGGTTGAAAAATGTTTTTAATCGACCTCTCCTAAAACTGTTTTTATAACGTTCCATACCCAGGATTTTGTAATAAATTTCACATTACCTTTAGCATCCATCTTCATCGTCTTGCACGTGCAGTGTGACTCAATAGAACTTACAGGTGGCAAAAGGGGGACAATTTCAATGTTACTGTGGTCCGTAGTAAAGATTAATAATCAGTGCTACATACTATTTTACCTCGACCAAAACATACGTCTCTATTCCATCCTCTGATAGTTATTTGGACAGATGTCGGCTAGTGAAGAGACGGAAAAAATAGGCCCTGTTAAATGGAGCCATTCCACATCTCCGCAGGTGCGGGGTTTTAAAACCTATTTATATATAGATATATTTGGAAAGATGAACATTTTAGTAGTTCAGTCATCCGATCATTTTCTCCCTACACTATCTATGTCACGTCTCCGATTCCATCAAAGTATTTTTTAACAAATCTGATCTCGCATCGTCTGGTTAAAACTGCAGCCAAATCTCAAAGGTGACATACTTACGTGATACTTGTCATTAAGTCATTGTAAAGGTAATTTAATATTATGTTAATTTTTCTTCTGACTACTTCATCCGACAACTATCAAAACATCCATCAGAGGCTAGAATAGAGGCAGATGTTTCGGACAATATTTTACCACTTCCAGTTAAAGTTAATGAATGCTCCCAGGCTGAAAAGGATTTACAGCCTTGCCTGATCATGACTAAAGAATATAATCTCTATATAAGACAATACATCAATTAAACTTAGTAATTATTGAAACGAGCTTCTAAGCATGTTTCAAAATTACTTAGTTTTATAGATTTATTTGATTAAAGAGGGATTCTGTTGTATAGTTATGACACCGGGTAAGTCCACTGATAAAAAAAAAAATTTTGGCCAAGTTTTTAAACTTCAATTTGTTTGGTCATCTTTAAAAAAAGTAGCCAAAAATGAGAAAAAAATTGGGTCCAAATTTGAAATTATTCCTGATCAAAATGACTAAAAATTTGCGGAGTTTGCTCGGTTTTTGTTTTTGTTGTTTTCTTTGCTTC
This sequence comes from Lottia gigantea, assembly GCF_000327385.1. NCBI lineage: Eukaryota > Metazoa > Mollusca > Gastropoda > Lottiidae > Lottia > Lottia gigantea. Next base: position 170,505 of record NW_008708627.1, on the reverse strand, counting down.
AATAGGACATACTAAAACCGATACTGTTGTAGACCTTAAGTGTGACAGAGTTGCACCTTGCATGGATAGCCCATCTCTGGTTCAGATGGCACAATAAACCAGGATGCTGTGTCTCAATTGGTCCTAAAGTTACAACCTCAAACTTTTAGATTTTTGGAAAAAAAATAGACCCAACTGAAAAAATTTAAATTTTCAGTAAAGTGGACCAATGCACAAAAAGTGTTCATATCCGAATAAATTTCTAGGCTATCTTCAAAAAGTTACAAAGCTACAAAGCTCAAATTTGCAATTGACACTTCGTCATTATGACTTTGAAATTATTGTAATCTTTATCATAATGATGTTAATAAGAGTTACTTGCCTTTAATCGAAAACCAATATGGCTGCGCCCAGTTCAGTAGAAAGAACTGGAGTTGTGAAAGATAGTGTAACAGGTAAAAAATTGGTTTACAAGTTATTATAATGGTAAAAATTGTGAGATTATTATTCTGTGCATTGGTATTTAAGAGAAGAGGGTATAAACATTATGATTTTAATGAAATAAGCTAAGGGCATTGGCAAAATAGTACGGAAGGCTACTGTCTGTACTGCTGTGTAACAGTGTAAGCCTAATATTACAGTCAAGTAACCTAATTTCGTGGAAACCTATTATTCGTGGATTTTCGGAAATGATTAATAATTTACGTGAGCGACCTTGCGCGATCTCCTTATTAGTTTGTTTTAATAAACATGGGTTTTCTGTACATTATCAGCTAGTAGAATGAATCCAGTAGTTGCAAGCAAGGTAAAATGTATTAATGTATACTTTGACAAATACAAAATGGCGGATTTCACTTATTACCAAACATCACCATTTTTTATCGGCCGAATTTCATTATAATCCCGTGCGGTAATCGGATTTCCAAGTGTCGTCTGCTAGAATATAATCCAACAAATAAAGTCACGTGATCAACTAGCGGATTCCGTGTCAGCAGAAAATTTCTATGGAACACAAAGTGGACCATATTCTTATGTTGTTTCAGTGACTTTTAGCAATAAATCATGCTACGTATCTTATTTTGTCAGTCACTATTTTTTTTTTAAATCGTGGTTCTTTGAGGGAATTGTCACTAGTTATAATGAATTGATATTAAAGATAAATACTAAGAAAAGTTAATTATACCACTGGGTATCCATACAACATGTTTTTCTAGACTTATTTATAGATCAAACATTGTACACGAAAATAGGTGACACATTCTGCCGCCGTTGCCGAGTTGGTTGCTCATGAAATATGGGTCAAAGTGAAGGATTCATTAAGAAAATCGAAATAAACCAATTTTAATTATTTTGTAGAATATCTGAGGAAACATCTAAGACATAAAAATTTGTTTTCGTTTTTTTAACTTTGACGAAATTCGATGTTGAATCCTTATATCCACGAAAATAGGTTACACCACTGTATAAAATTTTTACTAAGTTGAAATTGACTTGAAAAACAACTTGTAAAGTTCTACCAACCATATAACAGTAGATTACCATCATTTTGGGAATCAGGAATCCAGGGGGTCGCTCAATTGATGAACTGGACCTTCAATTAAACAAGTTGGAACAGGGATTAAAACACATTACACATGTGTGGAATGGCATGGCGCATGCCTTAAACTTACAAGAATATTGCAATTTCAACACAAATCAGCAATATTGAACAAGTCAAATTTGAACAGAGGTGGATAAAATGCTATATCTTATCATGCTTATTGCTTACCAACAGATTACTTATCTCTGATTAAAAATATCACAGCAATTTATTCCAATGGCTTCCTGATATTATATTAATCCATCACAATAATTGATAAAGATTAACAGGTTTTTTATTAGTTCATTATAAATTAAAAAGAGGTGAAAAACCAATGGGGCAAAACCACTAGGGAGGAACTTGTCTAGGGAGGAAACCACTACATGGAAATAAAATGTAGTTGCCGACAGAAAATGGCAGAGAAGAAAGTAAATGGGAAAATTTTGAATGTGACAAACCGTTTCTGCATTTATACCACTCGATGGAAAGCAGAATAGACAGAATCTGTTCTCCATTAGGGCCCACCCAAGGAAGTTCAAACTGAGTTCTGAACACATCCTTTTTTTCCCCTACTACTCAAAAGACTTTTTATTAAGACTGATGCATGAAGATCTTTGTATATTTTAGGAGAGTTATTTTTACCAGAAAGTAGGAGAGCTGATGGTTCCATACGTAAAGCAAGAAAAGTCAAAGCCGGTTACGTGCCTCCAGAAGAAGTCCCAGTGTGAGTATAAACTTTAACCCTATTAGGCCCAAAACCAAACATAAACTTTCATTTTTAATATAGCCACTTCAGTTTAGGTCTCTTGAACATTCGTCACAATGTAAATGTAATGTAGATAAGAAAATTTTGAATGTGGTTCGATTGGGGACAGAATTTTAACGGAACCTGTTCAGAACTCTCCAATCCAGCACCACACCACCCTACTAAATAATCTTAATGTACAAATGAAACACAAACCATTGTCCTACTACTGTATTTCGGTTTTTCTCCAGGTATCAAAATGAAAGTGTCAAATGGATGAAAAGTCGTGCAGGGGTACCTATAGGGTTAAGTCCAGATCTGGTAGATAAGGCTAAGTCAGCCAAAGAATCGGCTTCTAGAGGTCATGTAATGACCAATCAAGAAGCCAGAAGTAAACAGAAACAAGCAGCAGTTGAAGCAGGGCAGCAGAAAAAAGGCGTTAATAATCGTAAAGGTGGCAAGAAGGTCGTAGATGAAGCAGATGGGGTTGACGATTTGTTAGCATCTGTTTACGGCATCAAAGTTGCAGATGATTCGTCCAAGAAAGGTGGAAAAGCAAAAAAATTACCAAAAGGAGGTGATAGTGGTCTAGCTGTACAAGATGCAGATCCAGCGAAAAAATTGAAAAATTTACAAAAAAAATTGAAATCTACTGAAAAGTTAGAGGAAAAGATTAAGAGTGGAGAATTAAAGCAACCAGCACAACAAGAACTGGATAAAGTGGCCAGACGATCAGAATTGGAAAAAGAAATTAAGGACTTACAACAAAAACTAGAAAAATCGTGAAATCTCTTCTCATCCCTTTTTCAAAAACATTATTTTCTGAATATACCCAAAATCTTTTAGAACTTAAAGATGGGTTCCCTTATTTTCATTTACAAAAATGAAAATGCTAATACTTATACGAATAGAAAGTAGAAGTGTTCTAACGACTTGGAAAAAAAGCAGTTTGTCTATAAATAATTCATAATTAGCTAAATTAAAGAGAATTACTAGCAGAATTCCAATTAGTGACTGATCAACAAAGGTCAAAAAGTCTTTTTTTGTTTATCCAGACTGTACATACATGGACATTTATATTTGGTTAAAACTCTTAATGATTTTAATAAGAACATAATGAATGATATGATTAAGAAAACATGATAATTTATTAGAAACACCAATTAATCAAATAGTTTGCTAAATTTGACACTAAAAATAAGGAAACCCATCTTTAATTTCTTCTGTGAAAACAGTGGTTAGTTATATAAATGTGCTAAATATGTGAGCATATGCCATGTCGTAGGCTTATGGTGAGAGCACATGAACATTCTTGGTTAGTCCATTTTTGTCGCTGACTCGAATCTTGAGTAAAATCTCAAATGTGTTTAAGTTGCCGACAGGATTTATAATATCAGTATCATTTATAACCAGTTTGATATTTGTCGCTGATTGATTTATCTTCTACAAGACAGAGCGTCATCATCCAATCAAATTCATTTCCTTTCAATTGCATGATCTGCATATGATTATCAACATGGTGGAAAATGACCAACTGGAGATTTTTTTAGTGTGCTTGCAACTGTTCAATACGTGAGTCCATGACAAAAATCATCATCCAAGACTGTCCATGTACCTGCAACCTAAAGGCCACTCTGTCTTGCTATAGATGTAAAATAATTGTAGCAAATATACATTTATGCAACAGGGTTCAATTTAGATTGAAAGATTTGATATACAAGTTAATTTGATTTGCAGATCGTCTTGATAATTTTGGCTAATAATCTGAAAGAAGGGGTTATTTGGAATTGCAAACTGTGAATTGAACCCTGTTATACAACATATTCTTTGAGCTATATTGGACAATGTAACTCTTGCATAAATCATTAGAAATCACCTTTTTCTGATTGTAAGTAAGAAAAGTGTAGCAGCCATATTGGATTTTGGATGTAAGGATAAGTTCAAGAGAAAATTAATGTTATTAAAAATAGACCAAACTATCGTTCCTTTTTTTATTAGCTTATATTTTTAAAATAGCCTATTTTTAATATAGCCACTTTAGTTAGAGTCCTACGACAGCCTCTTAAACATTTGTCAAATTGACCTTTTGACCTATCTCGATGACGTCAGCTTTAACCAATCAAATTTCTATCCTCTCTAGTGCTGGTATGTGACACATTGTTTATCATGTCAAAAGGTTACGTTGACAAACGTTCAAGATAGCTGTCGTAAGACTCTGAAGTGGCTATATAACTAATGAAAAAAAACAGATAAGGGTTTGGTCTAATTTGAGAGAAAATGAAATTTTTGTAATAGAAATCATAGTATTCTTAAAGTTGTGATATCATTTATCACCAAATTGTGTATGAAATTGAAAATTAAATTTGTTTTGATATAAAAAATATACAAAAGTATTTTATTGTTCTTGCAATTATCCTGTTCATTGCATTTATATTTAGAGATTGTAAAGAGGTTTTTCTAATTTTTTTTGTGTATTTGGGACACTGATAGCATTAATTTGCATCATTCCAATTTTCAATCAGACATCTGTGATTCCTGCAATTGATTGAAACATCTAGATCTGTGTTTCAATCAGATAGGAACTTGGCCTGTGTTCAGATAAAAACCTGCTTGACCAGAGACGAAAATCTACATGACATGAATTGAATGGAGCTTTACATCCTACTCTTCTGTACCTTATAGTCTGATGAAGACGCCACACCATGCAGCATAACATTGAGGGTAATTTTGCCAGGACAGCGGCATTAGACAGCTCTTTTTTGATTTCCAACTGTCGAGGGATCTTTAACGTGCACAGTTTGTAGTACACAGTGCCTAGGTTTATTGTCTCATCCAACGACTAGACACATTTTCCATGTCAGCCCCTCTTACCTGCATCACTGACAGGGTGAAACGGGGTTGAAAAATCCAAAAGTGTTATCTCAACCTATGCTTGGATTGATCCCTGGACCTTCAGGTTAGTGAGCAAGCATCTAACTCACTGGGCCACCTCAGTTCCCCAAAATCTATAGGCATAAAAGACAAAAAATTGTAATTCAATCGAGGACATATATAAAGTATATAAATATCATTTACAATTTTTACAAAATATTAAATAACAAATTAAAAACATTATAAATAGTTCTATGCAATATATTTCCTAAAAATATTGTTTACTTAAAAGTATACTACCTCAAAGGATGAACAAAAAACTGAAATTTGTAGACTAGGCCAACATGAGTCTTTGTTCATCAGTGGACTTACCTGGTGTCATAACTATACAACAGAAACTCTCTATAATCTAATAAATCTATAAAACTAAGTAATAATTCATTAAACTAAGTAATTTTGAAACATGCTTAGAAGCATTACAAGTTACTAACTTGAAAATTAAACATACTAACTTGAAAATTAAAAAAAACAAAAATGAATGGCCCTAATATGCTTCCGTACTTTTGGGTACAGTTCAAACCAATTTACATACCATATTTTAATATCTTTTGATAATGAGGAGTTAACAAGGAGCTAATAATGATAAACTTTAAAGATATCAAATTGTTTTTGACAAGGCATCACTGTTTTAATTAGATTGGTTTAGAACCATTAAAAACAAATTCAAAACAATACTTCTAGGAAATATATCACATAGTAAGGAATTCATATAATATTTTGATTTAGCTAACAAACAAACACCAATCAATCAATCAATCAAGTGCTTTGTCTTGAATTATTTTGATTTAAATGTTTTCATTTATCTAAAGAGTAACTATGATAAAAACTATCACTTGGTACCTGAAGGCATGAAAGACTTATGGTTTACTATCAAGGGTTTCATATGTATTTTTATATCATGCTATATGAAAAAGCTTCAGGCACCCAAACAGTCGTTGGCTGGCACTGACTCATGTGTGCCAGCACTTCTACGACATTATCGCAGACATGATTTATGATATCAAAACCATATTTTTATTGTCACCGTCTGCAAGACAGAGCATCATCATCCAATCAGATCAATTCTTGCTTTCGATTGCATGATCTGCATGTGATTATTTACATAGTGAAAAACAACCGACTGGTTCACATGTGCCTGCAGCTGGTCTTTAAAACTATTGATAAGACTCTAGTTGGCGACAAAAATCACTGATGTCCATGTGCACATGAATATCAACATAGTGACAAAAAAAACGGTTGGAGATTTTTTGTCTCCTCGTGTGCTTGACAAGACTCTAGTCAGCGACAAAAATCATCGACCAAGACTGTGTTTGCAGCATTAATTGTTTTATTTGTTCTTTGTTTTACACACTATCTAACTGCCATTTGCTACAGACATAACACACTGTTTTTTGTCAAGCTGTCTGACTAACAGTTGTGACACTTTGGTATGTTAAGCTGTCTGAATAACAGATGTAACAAACTGTTTTATGTCAAGCTGTCTGACTAACAGTTGTGACACTTTGGTATGTCAAGCTGTCTGAATAACAGATGTAACAAACTGTTTTGTGTCAAGCTGTCTGTCAAACACAAAGTGTATCAATCAATCAATACAAGTCAAACTATTAGAAATCAAAGCATAGGGAAAGCACTAAAATGCATATTTGTTTGAAAAGCACAGTGTCATAACTTGCCACTATCAAAGTTTATTGCTGTTTGTATGACTGGATGCTTGTGTCTATTACTGTAATCTGTCAACTCTGTATCTAATGCTGATCTTTCCTCAGGTTTCATCTACAGCAGATATTAATGAATTCTGGCAACAGGCTACTTGGTAACCAATGAGGCACTGATCCAAATTATGGCAAAACCAGGATCACCTTATGTCTTCTTCATGTCACCTTCTTTAACATAATATTTGGCATAGCATTTCGTCTTTTTCTCCATTGATTCAGGTCTTTTGTCTGCTGTTTTAAATGATGGATCCATAATTTTGTATCTTGTACATCGTCACACTGAAAAAAGAAAAAGGAAAAGGTTAAACAATTCCCTATTTTTATTAAAAGGAGAGATTCCCCATTTTCCAGGGTTGATTTGGGTCTTGAATATATGTAAATTAGAAGTACTAGAAATGTACATGAGTTCTATAATCCCTTCAAAAATACTTCAAATTAGTAATTTTTTTATTATTTCTTTTGATGTCTGTTATATATGGCAAAGTCTTACGAAAAGACGAGTCGTCATTTAAACATTCAAACACGGATAATTCTGGACACACATGGATTTGAAAGCTCAAATTTAGATTGCGAACTGTGAACACTATTACTGATTAACTTAGCTTCCTGTTTTAGACACTAAGGTACGATTGGTCAAAAAACAAAAAAAAAGGCTAACCTGTCCCTTTACAATACGGTTTTTATTAGAGGTTTCCTAAACTTTTTAAGTGTATCAAGGACACTGATAGGATCAATTTGCACCATTCCATTTTCATTCCGAAATCTTGCAATTCCACTAAAACTAACGCATTTTATGATGTCACTAGAGGGGAACTGCATAGATATGAATAGTAGCTTCCGGTATCTCCCCTCTAGTGACATCATAAAAAAAGTTAGTTTTAGTGGAATTGCAAGAACCACAGATATAATCAAAAATTGAAATGGTGCTAATTAAAGCTATCAGTGTCCCAGATACACACACAAAATTTAGAAAACCTCTTTACAATCCTTTTATGTCAAATATTGTCTTAAATATGGTTTGTTAAAAAAAATGAAACAAGAAAATTTACCTTAATAACATAAGCTTCTTTTCCCCACTCTTGGATTTCAAAGGCTTCGTCATATTCTGGATCTACCGTAACTACACATTTCTCTAGCGCCAAAGGTTCCTGCAATTACAATTAGAAAACTTATTATTATCAATTCTTCAGCAAGTTCTTTAAGAATATATCGATTAGTTGGATTGTAATCTGTCAGGCAATGAGCTTTTTAGGTGCCTCACTAGCAACATCTCAAAGTTTTTCTATAAATATGAGCTTATGATTATCCTTTTATCCAATACAAACAGAGCAAGTCTAATCAAAATTAGACTAAAATTTTGTTCCGTTTTTTGTTAGCTTTTATTTTTAATATAGCCACTTTAGTTAGGGTCTAATGACAGCCCTCTTGAACATTTGTCCAATTAACCTCTTGATCTGACAAACTCATGTCACAAACTGCCAGCGTTGGAGAGGGTAGAAATTTTATGACATAACTGAGTTAGGTCAAAAGGTTATTTGATGAACGTTGTCAGTGATGGGCTGTTGTTAGACCTTAACTGAAGTGGTTAAATTAAAAATAAAAACTAATAAAAAAAACGAAACCAAAGTTTGGTCAAATTTTAATTAGACTGTTTTGGTTGTCCCCAACTGAAATGGCTATATTAAAAATAAAAGCTAATACAAAAAACGAAACAAAAGTTTGGTCAAATTTTACTCAGACTGTTTTGGTTGTTATAGAAACAAATTCACCTACTCTGAGAACTTGAAATTTGCCATTTTTTTCTCGTAATAAAACAACAGCAGCTTTTTCTACTGATGAGGATTGGTTTGGGAACAAAGAGCTTGAGCTTCCTCTTCTTTCTAAAAAACTATTTTTTCTTTCCTGGGTACTTCCTCTTCTCTCTAACATACCATTGGTCTAAAAAATAAAACATAATTAACTCATTTATTCTGCTAGAATTGTTATCAAGTAAAATATTAAAGTGATTGTTAAGAAGTTTTTTACATTTTTTATGTGTACAGTATTGAGCTATTACAACAAATATTTAGGCTACTATATTTCCTTTAAATTTGAAAATTATTATCAATTGAACTCACCTTTTTTAAAGCAAGGAGTACTGCATGTAACTGAGTAAATTTTACATTTTTACATTTTTTAGCAGCCCACATATGATCTGTCGGCTGTCCTAACCATATTTTACTGCATATAAGGTCATAACCTTCTTTTTTATTCCAACCAACCACATCTAGGGCTATCTGAAATATTTCAAATTATAAGAATCTCTAGATAGAATGCTAATTATTAGCTTTATTTGGGGAAGACTGTAGCTCAGTTAATCAGAGTCTTGAAACCTTATGATGACATTTGCACATTAGCTTGACTTGGGGAGGAATGTAGCTCAGTTAATCAGAGTCTTGAAATCTTATGATGACATTTGCACATTAGCTTGACATGGGGAGGAGTGTAGCTCAGATAAATAGATTGTAGAAATCTTATGATGACATTTGCACATTAGCTTAACATGGGGAGGAGTGTAGCTCAGTTAATCAGAGTCTTGAAATCTTATGATGACATTTGCACATTAGCTTGACATGGGGAGGAGTGTAGCTCAGTTAACTAGATTGAAATACAGTGATCTGATTTGGTAACAAAACTAAATTTAATATCGATTTTAGTGATTGACTGGAACACTTAAATTAAGTTTTCAAGAATAAGGCCCCAGACCAACTCTGGAAAGCATTTGCCATGGCATAAGAATTCAAGCCTTGGCACCTAACTGATTTACAAACAATGCTTACTGCTTGCATTTCATGTCTCTCTGTTGAATATACTCTATGCCGTGTCTTTTCAAAGTGGGATTTTCTCTTTGGTTGCGATGACACGTTTACTTTCTACAATAAAACAAAATGATTGTCAGGAAAAGTTTATTTTCATGTCTGCTTCTTTTAGTCAAATGTGTTAATTTGATAAAATTGGAAATTTCTGATAGAGGCTGAATTCAAAATACTGCAATTCTGTGGAGGAGTCGTGGCGCAAGCCTCTCATGGAGTGTCTGAAAAGGTTCTCCCAAGAAAATTTTGAAAGATTGAATTGATTTGGTGCATTCTAACACATATGTTGGAGCAAAAACGTATAAGAAAATGTTTTTCAAATTTGTTAGAAAATAAAGTGGGGGTACAATTGTGGGGAACAAACCATTTTTCCAGGGGGGCAAATGTTCCCCTTGTACCCCAAATGGCGTTCCCTCTTAATTGTCTGGTATTGTTTTAAAGTGACAAACGTACCGAATTTATTCTTGATAAAAATTCTTCCATCTTGGTTTGTGCTATTCTAATGTTTTCTCTATCTTGGTGATATTGTGGTGTTACTTTATACAGACGCTTCAATATTAATGGATACCTGTCAAAAATGCAATTTCAGAATGATTATGAAAAAGAAATTATGTGACTTCAACAAACACTTAGTTTTAGTGGAATTGCTGGAATCACAGACGTCTGATTGAAAATTTGAATGGTGCAAATTGATTCCATCCGTGTCCCCAATGCACATAAAATGTTTAGAAAACCTCTTTACAATCCCTTTAAAAGGGTAATTAAAACCCACCAACAAAGAGTGAAACATTTTCAAATTTGAATCTTCAAAAGCATACATCTACTCTAATTAGGCTTATGATACAGGCAATGCCATGCAGTGTGCAATGAGTGAAATTTGTGTTCGAAAATCTGTAGTACATGTGACCTCCAATTGATGCCTTTAACTACATTAAGGCACTATCATGAAATAAGATTAAATAACTGAACACAATTTTATGGTATACTACTCCTTAGTTTTATTACACACGACATTTCAACAATCTACATTGTCATCTTCAGGTCACCAGGTCACCTGAAGATGACAATGTAGATTGTTGAAACGTAGTGTGTAATAAAACTAAGGAGTAGTATACCATAAAATTGTGTTCAGTTATTTAATGTGATCTCTACCCCTAAATGTCGCTAAAGGATTATGAAATAAGATATTTACCTCACTATTTGCTGAACTGGAAGCATTAAAAAAGATTTCAGGTGCATTCGACGTAAAAGAGCATTTTCAGTCTGGGAAACTTGCAGGAATATCTTTAATAATTCTTTTTCTTTGACTATTTGGTCTAAAACTGTTATTGCTTGATGCTAACAAAAATAAAAGTTGATTTTAAGTCATGATGTCATGATGTTCAATTGTGAAGTGACATAGTATGGTGTTCAAGTGTCATGGTGTTCAAGAGTCATGGTGCTCAAGTGTCTTGATGATCAAGTGTCATGGTGTCCAAGTGTCATGATGTTGAAGTGACACAGTGTTCAAATGACATACTGTTCAAATGACATGCTGTTCAAGTGACATGATGTTCAAGTGTCATAATGTTCACGTGTCACAACGTTCAAGTGATATGGTGTTCGAGTGACATGATTTTCAAGTGACATGGTGTTCAAGTGTCATGATGCTAAAATGTTATGACATTCAAGTGTCATGATGCTAAAATGTCATGGCGACAGGTCATGGTCATGGATCAGTAAAGATGTGACCTCTCACCTGATTTAAGCAATATTTCTCAAAGGCAGAAAACATATCAGAGGAATCGAGAAACAGAAGTCCCATATTGATGTTGCACAAATTCTGAAAAAACATGGAATTATTTATTTATATGTGACAAAAAATACAAAACAAAACGTGGTATTATATTATGTTATAACTAAATTGAAACTTTTAATCATAGTTATGTTACTTGGAACAATTTCATGCCCTTTACCTTTAATTTTAACTGAGTCATCAACAATGCCATATCATTTTTATGAACCTGTGTTATGAACTCGTTAACAGTACTGTTGTGTGATAAATTTTATTGTTGCAATATACATTACGCAATCCTTAGTATATTTAAACAAAAATGCCATTTAATTTCTGTAAGTCTACGACTATAAAAGACATCTATATCAATGGGCGTTAACAAACTGGCATCAAGTTAATTAGACTATTTAATTCTCACTGAGCTGATACATTATCACCAAAGCCAAATTAACAATAGTGTTAAAATTAATTGTGTATCTATTTGTCATAAGACTTATAACTTAAAGAGATTGTGAAGTGGTTTTCTAAATTTTTTATGTGTATCAGGGACACTGATAAGCATCAATTTGCACCATTCTAATTTTCAATCAGGCGTCTATGGTTTTTGCAATTTTATCAAAATAAGTGTTTGATGACGTCACTTAGGCCCTTGCAATTAGTGACGATATCAAACACTTATAGTTTTAGTGGAATTGCAGGAACCACAGACGTCTGATTGAAATTTGGAATGGTACCAATCGATGCTATTATGTTAGAAAATTAAGACTCGATCAATTTACTACTATAGTAGAATAATGACAAAATGATAAAGCTACTTACTTCACCATGACAACAGGCAGAGCGTAATTTTTTACAGAAAAGTGAATTATTACATATTAAATCATCCAAATTTCCAAAAATCTGTTCTAACTGCTCACATGTTAATAATCCAGCCAATTTTAAAGGTGTATAAATTTCCTAAAAATTGACAAAATACATCATAAGATAATACATACAGGTAGATTATGAAAATGGATATGATTAAAGTTATACTATCTCTTAAGATGACCAAAATATTTTAATTTTCAAATTTGGCCAAAATGAGTCTTTATTCATCAGTGAACTTACCTGGTGTCATAACTATACAACAGAATCTCTCTATAATCTAATAAATCTATAAAACTAAGTAATAATTCATTAAACTAAGTAATTTTGAAACATGCTAAGAAGTGTATTTCAATAATTATTTAGTTTAATGGATATATCATCTTATATAGAGATTCTATTCTTTAGTCATGGTACCTGGTAAGTCCAACTGATGAATATATACACTTATTGACCAAGTTTTAGACTTTAAATTTTATGTCCATTCTAAGAGGTAGTATACCTTTAACATTCAAATACAGATAATTCTGGACACTTGGATTTAAAGGCTAAAATTTCGACAGTGAACTGTGAATACTATTATATTTGCTGACAAATTTTCGTTTTTGAGACTAAGGTATAATTGCTCAAAAATTTGTCCCTTTAAAGAACACAATAATGTCACAGTATCACAAACCTAATGGCAGTACTGGTACTTAATGGGACAAAACCATTTTTTTTGACCAATCACTCAGAAACTGGAATTTTTTAGATGAGCTAATCAGTAATAGTGTTCACACCTCACCGTCGAAATTTGAGCCTTCAAATCCATGTATGTCTAGAATTATCTGCGTTTGAAAGTTGAAATGATGACTCGTCATTTTAAGATACTCTATGATATATAGAAAAGATATACATTAAAATTATGAGATTTTCGTACATTTCTAGTACTTCTGAAGACTAATTACATAATATTCAAGAATAAAATCAACCCCCCAAAATGGAGCAACTGTCCCTTTAACAACCATTATAATCTTTCACAATTTCTTACCTCTTTCAGAATGTTCAAATCACGACCATAGTTGGTTTCAATATCACAAATTTCATGTATTATTTCCCTCTGAGTCATTTTTAGCTTTTGACATGTAGTACAGAGACTTCGAGACTGGATGTCATTGTCTTCAAAACTTCCTGTTGAGCTGCATTCTAATCTGGACTCAAGGCAGTTACAAAAGGCACTCTGTAATAAAAAAATGTAGTTCCAATTTAGCAGAAGTTATTCAATGCTGGGTCAATGGTGAACCATTCGGAAGATTTAATCCAACTGCAACAATGGAACAAGTTACTGGAAATAATGGTCTACAATGAATCTGGATGAATACGCCTATACTACATGTTAGTCAAAATAAGACCAAAATTTCATTCTGTTTTTTATTAACTTTTATTTTTAATGTAGCCACTTCAGTTTAGATATGGCTATATTTCGGTATTTTTTAATCAGGTGATATTACTAACAATATAAATTCCTATACCAGTATTTATCGTGATAACTACCATATATCACGATATGGCGATATTTCGGTATTTTTTTATCACGTGATATTATGAACAATATAAATTCCTATATCGATATTTATTGTGATAACTACTATATGTCACGATATGGTGATATGTCGGTATTTTTTAATCAGGTGATATTACTAACAATATAAATTTCTATACTGGTATTTATCGTGATAACTACCATATATCACAATATGGCGGTATTTCGGTATTTTTTAATCAGGTGATATTACTAACAATATAAATTCCTATACCAGTATTTATCGTGATAACTACCATATATCACAATGTGGCCATATATTGGTAGATGATATTACTAAGGATATGAATTTCTATACCGGTATTAAACAAACCCAGATTTTTGTTGCGTACATTGATTACAACATTAATGTACACAGATCCACCTTTCATTGATTAAAACATAATTGTAAACAAATCCAGCTTTTTGTTGTATACATTGATTAAAACATAATTGTAAACAAATCCAGCTTTTTGTTGTGTACATTGATTAAAACATAATTGTAAACAAATCCAGCTTTTTGTTGTGCACATTGATTAAAACATAATTGTTAAAAAATCCACCTTTTTGTTGATAAAAACGTAATTGTAAACAGATCCACCTTTCATTGATTAAAACATAATTGTAAACAGATCCACCTTTTTGTTGTGTACATTGATTAAAGCATAATTGTAAACGGATCTAATAAATCTATTAAACTAAGTAATTTTGAAACTTAGAAACGTGTTTCAATTATTATTTAGTTTAATGGATATATCATCTTATATAGAGATTCTATTCTTTAATCATGGTACCTGGTAAGTTCAACTGATGAATATATACTTGTTAACCAAGTTTGAGACTTGAAATTTTATGTTTATTCTAAGAGGTAGTATTCCTTTAAATTTCATGTACATTTTAAGAGGTAGATTCTTTTAAATTTTATCTCCAAGCTAAGAGTTAGAATTACTTTAAATTCTATGTACATTCTAAGAGGTAGATTCTTTTAAATTTTATGTACATTCTAAGAGGTAGTATTCTGTAACAAAATCTAACATTTTTTGTTAAATTACTATACAAAATATGTGGCGATATACTTTATTGGAATGTTCTGGAAAATAACAATAATAATGAAGTGTGACTTCCCCAGTTTATCAAATTAACGGTTTACTTGTAACCTTTGTAAATTGGCTTATAAAGACCTTTTTTCAGGGTTTAAGTGGAATTGAAAATTGGAATGGTATAAATTGATGCTATCAGTGATTTTTTCAAAAACTTCTTTACAGTCCCTTAAAAAATCATCACATTTTCCTACAATTTTTTTTATAAGGGATTGCCAATATCCTACAAAGAATTCAATGGTTGTAGGTTTTGAAGACTTCTGTGCCTGGAAAGTTCCTTTATTGTCATTGCCATAGAACAATGAACAATCGATTTTGTATGAGGACTTATCTACGACTTCTTCAAAATGAAAAAGAAATTTATTACTTAATTAACACAGTTTTTAAACATAAAATTATTTTATAGAATCTTTGACATAGATAGTTTACATAGATTACTAGATTGTTCTCAGCTTTTAAAAATTTAAAGAAAAATTCGGTGATGGAATCATAACAAAATTGTTTTGTTTTAAATGAACATCCATTGCAAATACAAATTTTATGATTTCACAAGCTTAGCTGAAGAACTTTGAGATTCCACTGATAGCATCAATTTACACCATATAAATTTTAAATCAGACGTCTGTGGTTCCTGCAATTCTACTAAAACTAAGTGTTTGATGAAATGGTGCAAATTGATGCTATCAGAGTCCCTCATACACATAACATTTTTTAGAAAACCTTTCCACAATCCCTTTAAAGAAATAAAAAGTATAAAGATAAATACCACTAAATTCTGCTTCAATTGGTGACAAAAGACAATGTCTGGCATTTCCATTTCAATTCCAAAGTATTGCACAGATCAAGCTAACTTTAACTAGTACAGTTCACTCTGATGTACATGCACTTAATAAAGTCAACCAATACCCTGATGATCTTTAGATTCTTGGTTCCATTTAATAGGGAAATGATTGGTGTCTGGTTACAAATAGACTATTTACATCTGCTTTGTCATTTGTCATGTTGACTGAGTAGCTTAGAGGAACTCGAGATATGAAGTAATAAGCCATATAGACATGCTATCAGGTGGATAGCCACGTGATGGCCATGTTTTTCTATCTTATTTCATATAAGCTTCACAGGGGGAATATGACAATAATTGGAGTCATTTTTAACCTTATTAAAGAGATTGTGAAGAGTTTTTCTAAAATTTTTATGTGTATCGGGGACACTGATAGCGTCAATTTGCACCATTCAAATTTTCAATCAGATGTCTGTGGTTCCTGCAATTCCACTAAAACAAAGCATGAGGGGCATGAGGTTAATCCAGATGTCATCGAGTTAGGTCAAAAGGTTAGAGTTAGGTCAAAAGGTCAAAAGGTTAATTTGACAAGCGTTTAAGAGGTCTGTCCTTAGACTATAACTGAAGTGGCTACATAGAAAAATAAAAACTTGAAATATAAATTGAATTATCAAAGTCAAATAAAAATTTTGTTGCATAAATTTAAAAACCAAAATTCAAAAAGTTACTTACTGGGCTATCTTCTGAAACAGAAGCACTCATAACATGTATTGATAGACAGGACTCAAAATTGACATCACTGTTACTGTCTGCTGGGTTTTCTAAATCCATATGATCTGGACACTGATGCACAACACCGCTATCATTACTGGTCAAACTTAAATTACTACATCTCTTTTCACAGACTCCAATAGTTAGTTCACAGTTTGAACATAGGTAAGCCTGCAATACAACATGTTGAAAATAATTATCATGACTTTTAAATAGTGGCATAAACATTCTTGATAATTGCATACTGATCAGACTGCAGGTTCACCATCCATTTTAACAATCATACCTTAGTCTCAGAAACAGAAATTTTTTAGCTAAGCTTATCAGTAACAGTGTTCACAGCTCACTGTCAAAATTTGAGTCTTGCATGTCTGGAATTATCAGTGTTTGAAAGTGCTGACTCGTCTTTTCGAGACACTGCCATATATAGAAAAGATGTTTAAAGAAATAGAAAGTGAAAGATATTTTTGAAGGAATTATGCGCTTTTATTCCATTTTTAGTACTTCTGAAGACTATTTACATAGACCCTAATCAACCACCCAAATTGGCTATCCTGTCCCTGAATTTGAGACTAGTACATTTGGTCAAGCGATTGGTGAACCCATCCCTTTAACACCGTATAAGTATTGATTGAAAATATGCATGTGTGGAAAAGTTCGTTGAATTGAAACGTGGCAATAATAGATATCACCATACCTCAGACTCTTCACCAAAACTCATAAAACTGGTTGCCGTGGAGATATTTCCACTGGTTGTTGTCAAACTACAAGCACTACCAACCATGTCTGCATTTCGTTCATAACTTGAACAAGCTGAAAAGAAAGAGAGTAAGAATTATAACTAAGACTATTTTGGTCAAAAAATAAGCTATCATAAAAGAACATTTTTTCACCAAAAGTTTAGCCCACAGAGACAAATACAGATATAATCAAAAAAAAAAATCGTAAACTTTTTATAATTTATACACAATGATGATGAACAAATTGTTCTACAAATTCTTCAACGATGTAAATGTTTATGAGATGGACAGATCAGAAAAAAATATACAAATTTTACTTTTGTAAAGCATGATAGCTTTAATACCAAATTGTTTTTTTTTGGATTTAATTGCTTCTCATCATAACCTTGGAAAACTTTTTTCCTTCTTTTTGTTTTTGAGCAAAATTGTGATAATTAATTTCTAACATTCTGGCTGCATATTCTCAAACTGATCTTTGCGCTAGGGACAATATTGGGGGGTTGATTTTAGTCTTGAATATATGTAAATAGTCTTCAGAAGTACTGGAAATGTACCAAAATTGCATAATTCCTTCAAAAATATCTCAAAATAGGAATTTTTTTTCCCTATTTCTATAGATGTCTTTTCTATATATGGTAATGTCTCAAGAAAAGATGACTTGTCTTTTTAACTATCAAACACAGATAATTCTGGACACACATAGATTTGAAGGCTGAAATTTTCACGATGAGCTGTGAACACTATTACTAATTATGTAAGTTAAAAAAAATTCATGTTTCTGAGACTAAAGTATGAATGGTCAAAAAAATGGCGTAACTGTCCCTTTTACCTTACTCAATCTGTTCCTAGGATATCTTAGCGCTATGATCGTTTCGAGAAGACGTAGCCAGAATATTTCAAATTTAAAGTGACCTTCCGCTATGAAGGTCAAATATTTTTGTTTGATCAAATTTGTGAAAACTATACAACAAAATCTAGAGAAATCTG
This sequence comes from Lottia gigantea, assembly GCF_000327385.1. Classification (NCBI taxonomy): domain Eukaryota; kingdom Metazoa; phylum Mollusca; class Gastropoda; family Lottiidae; genus Lottia; species Lottia gigantea. Next base: position 152,126 of record NW_008708627.1, on the reverse strand, counting down.
CCCTTTAATGTATCTGAAAGTTTTAAGTAAAAAAATCCAACCATTAATTTTTAAACACCAAAAATATTTAAAAACATTGCGTAAGGTCTTTAAGATTGTTATGCTTTTTAGAAGCGGTACTACTGTACTGTACTAATTGTAGAGAAATATGTCTCCTTCGTTGTAAGGTTATAATGAGCAAAACACCAAAATTGCTTAATTAACAATTAGTACTCTCCATTTTTAATTAAGCCTTTTAAAACAAATTCAGTTTGATCAAGTAGATTCATAGATATAAATAACATAATTTAGAAATATTTTCAGGTATAATTTACGACATTTTGTCTGTAAATCAACATGTATGATTTAGGATAATGAAAAGACTTGTATGACTTCCAGAGTTTATCATTTTTTTCGCAAAAAGAAAACTGGAATTGCAGGAACCACAAAAATAACTAAATCATGAGATCAAAAACAAATTAGCAAAACGTGTTTTATTCCCATGTGATTTTCTACATGTCTGCTCTATGTAGAATTTTGTTACAGCATGAAGAGGTTTTTTGACACATCATTTATGTCATGTTTCTGGTTCTATCAAAGTTTTTTTTGGCAAAACTGATCTAGCATTGGCCATTTCAAACTGCCTGCGCAGCGAAAAATTAAAAGGTCACAGAGTCACATGATAATAACAAAACGAAAGTTTACAATCATCTTAAAGGTAATTCAATAGAGAAAATGCATCTCTCACTAGTGCTGGCACAATATATAGGTGAATCGATGTAACGCGCTACAACATGCTACGATACACGTATTTTATCATATAGCAAGGTCATGTATCAATACTGGACGATACCTCTCATTCCATAAAAAGTAAAGATTTTTTATAAGTTGTTAAATGGAATCACAATTTTTTTACTGGAGTGAAATTGTTGGAAACTATTAGACAGTGGATGTTATACCACTCCTATCAACTATATTACCAAATATCACAGTTATAAAATTATAAATTAATATATATAGAAACTATTTATAAGACAGTGGACGCTAACCACTTCTATCAACTATATTACCAAATATCACAGTTATAAAATTATAAATTAATATATATAGAAACTATTTATTAGACAGTGGACACTAACCACTCCTATCAACTATATTACCAAATATCACAGTTATAAAATTATAAATTAATATATATAGAAACTATTTATTAGACAGTGGACGCTAACCACTTCTATCAACTATATAACCAAATATCACAGTTATAAAGTTATAAATTAATATATATAGAAACTATTTATAAGACAGTGGATGTTAACCACTTCTATCAACTATATAACCAAATATCACAATTATAAAGTTATAAATTAATATATATAGAAACTATTTATAAGACAGTGGATGCTAACCACTTCTATCAACTATATTACCAAATATCACAATTATAAAGTTATAAATTAATATATATAGAAACTATTTATAAGACAGTGGATGCTAACCACTTCTATCAACTATATTACCAAATATCACAGTTATAAAGTTATAAATTAATATATATAGAAACTATTTATAAGACAGTGGACACTAACCACTTTTATCAACTATATTACCAAATATCACAGTTATAAAATTATAAATTAATATATATAGAAACTATTTATTAGACAGTGGACACTAACCACTTCTATAAACTACATTACCAAATATCACAGTTGTAAAGTTATAAATTAATATATTTAGAAACTATTTATAAGACAGTGGACGCTAACCACTTCTATCAACTATATTACCAAATATCACAGTTCTAAAGTTATAAATTAATATATATAGAAACTATTTATTACACAGTGGACGCTAACCACTTCTATCAACTATATTACCAAATATCACATTTATAAAGTTATAAATTAATATATATAGAAACTATTTATTAGACAGTGGACGCTAACCACTTCTATCAACTATATTACCAAATATCACAGTTATAAAGTTATAAATTAATATATATAGAAAATATTTATAAGACAGTGGACGCTAACCACTTTTATCAACTATATTACCAAATATCACAGTTATAAAGTTATAAATTAATATATATAGAAACTATTTATAAGACAGTGGACGCTAACCACTTCTATCAACTATATTACCAAATATCACAGTTATAAAGTTATAAATTAATATATATTGAAACTTTGAAGATAAAATTTAGCCCTAAGTTTTGACAAACTTGCTTAAAATCATGTGAAAACTGTTGTCTCTATTTTGCACTCAAGAAATGATCCCTTGACAGTTGGAAATTGAAAAAGAGCCACCATCCTGGCAAAATTGTACTCATTGTATCCTGCATGGTGTTGCCCGTCTTCATTAGCCCACCTGGCGCAGAAAAGTAGGATGTAAAACTCCATTCATTTCATTTTCATTTTTCAGCCATTTCTAAACCTTTACATGTGCTTATATGAAACATACATGGCATTTTTAAAAATTGACTTATCAAGTCGAGGAAAAGATTATAAATGGCTGTCAACTACGTTATTTACATGTAAGAACCATAGGTAGTTTCTTATTATCTGCCCTTACCACTCAAAACAAAACTTACCAGAGTGTCTATCTGTTTCTGAACTCTGAACTCGAATAAAGGGTTCACTTTTACATTGGCGTTGTTTACGTAACCTTCGTTTTCTCTGAGCTTCTAAAGATTGGCTGTAAGTCGTACAAACATCGGATGTAGACCGGAACACCGGAGACTGAAAAAGACAAGGATAACAACTTATGTTCTGGAAAACCTTGTCTACCAGATGGTCTTTGACAATGATTCTTAGCATGGAGATTTGACTTATTCAAGGTCACCGCCAGCCAATAAAATTTCTGCCCTGTCCACTGCTGGGATTTTGTGAGGTGAACAAACGGTGCATTCAGTGTCTAATGCTTCTCCGAATTCACCTTTTGTTCACATCACAAAATCCCAGTATTGGAGAGGGCAGAAATTTTATTGGCTGGCGGTATCATCAAACTGTTGAATGTCCAAGAGGGCTGTCTTTAGACCCTTACTGAAGTGGCTATATTAAATATAAAAGTTAATAAAAAACCGTAAAGAAAGGTCTAATTTTAATTAAACTACATGAGGCCTGTCTTTATCCTAACTGAAGTGGCTATATTAAAAATATAAATTTGGTCTTATTTTAATTAAACTACAAGAGGACTGTCTTTAGACCCTAACTGAAGTGACTATATTAAAAATAAAAGTTAATAAAAAACGGAACAAAAGTTTGGTCTAATTTTAATTAGACTGTAGGTTGTCATAGAGTATGCGTTAACTTGTACTTACAATTCGTGTGTCTGGAAAATTCTGAAGTTTTGTATCATTTTCGCTGAAATTATTTCCCTCCATGAAAACCTACAAAAATATTGAAAACATGAAATTAAAGGGATAGGTGCACCATTTTTGTAACCAATCGTACCTTAGTCTCAGAAACCGAAATTCTTTCAGCTAAGCCAATGAATAATAGTGTTCACAGCTCACTGTCGAAAAAGAAGCTTTAAAATTCATGTGTGTCCAGAATTATCCGCGTTTGAAAGTAAAATAGACCAGTCGTCTTTTCTAGATGACTTCAGTTAGGGTCTAACGACAGCCCAGGTGGTCAAAATAACCTTTTGACCTAACCTGATAAAGACTGCATCACAAAATGCCAGCGCTGGAGAGATAGAAATTTGATTGGTTAAAGCAGATGTCATTGAGTTAGGTCACAAGGTTAATTTGATGAACTTCATGAGGGCTGTCTTTAGACCCTAACTGAAGTGGCTATATCAAAAATACAAGCTAATAAAAAAAACGAAAAAAAGTTTGCTGTGATTTTAATTATTCTGTCTTTAGATCCTAACTGAAATGGCTATATTAAAAATTTAAAGTTTGGTCTAATTTTAATTAAACTACAAGAGGCCTGTCTTTAGACCCTAACTGAAGTGGCTAAAAATTTAAAAGCTAATAAAAAAAACCAACAACAGGCCACTAACCCACTTCACATTTTAAGGACAGTTAATTGTGCTAAATATTATAAATTGTAAATCATCATAATTATTTCCTGTCATTATCAGGAATTCTAATGTCTTAAAATTTGAAACCAAGAAATAAAAGAAAAGTTCCATGATTTGCCTGTCACAGAATCTTAAAACATAATTCCTCTTTTACTAAGCATAAAAATTCCTGTCATTATCAGGAATTCCAATGTCTTAAAATTTTAAACCATGAAATAAAAAAAAAGTTCCATGATTTTGCCTGTGACAGAATCTTAAAACATAATTCCTCTTTTAATGAGCATAAAAAATTCCAAAATTAAATTCCTGCCATTCTAAGAAATTCTCAAGTTTGATGAACAGAAGCTATGAGTGATTTTACCTGCAATAGTTCTTGAAAAAGTTATTCCTGTTTCACCAAACACAAATATTCCAGACTGCATAGATCAGAAAGATATGACAGAAAATCCTGATTTATGACGATATCAATGATTGAACACACACAAATAACCTGCGATTACTGAAGAACAAAGCACATCAAAGAAAGTATTTATATGAAAATCTGACCCAAAGCCTGAAGCAAAAATGACAGCTAATATGACGTTATAGGAAAGACAATGGCCTAATTACCGTAAAAATCTAGGACAAACATATGCCTGAAGCAAAAGATATTATGCCAAAGCCAGTCAATTGCATTATCTCGTTACCTGCAGGTTCCAACAACGTAAAAAAAAGACGTCATTTGACCCTAAGTTCTACACTTGCAGGAATTGTTTTCATCAAAGAAAAAAAGGTACCGGTAGGCCTATTCATCAAACATTTGTCACTAAAGACAGTGTTGTGACAGTATTGTTTTGGGTTTAAATAGTGTTGTACAACATACTTCATATATAGAGCTTACATATAGCTCTATTAGCTCCATCACAAACATTTGTTTCTAAAGATGTTTGATACAGGACTGTTCATTTGGTTTTATTTTATTAAAATGACCGACCATTACACGATTGGGTGACAACACAGTGTTGTTTTGGTTTTATGTGCTAGTTGTATCTAAATAGTGTTGTACAACATACTTATAGCTCTATCAGCTCCATAACAGACATAAACATTTGTTTCTTAAGGTGTTTGACACAGGGCTTTTGATTTGGCTCTCTTTGCCAGACATGACCGACAGGGCAGCTCAAATGACCAACCATTGGCACAATTGTTGTTTTGGTTTTATGTGCCAGTTGTGTTGAAACACATGCTACATGTATATGGAATATGTATATAGGACCTACATATATTGTAAAATATATCTTGATTCTACATGTTAAGCTTTTCCTTCAAATGACGTCACCATCTTATCAATGGATGACATAAATTTGTGTTATGAACCTCGCTTTCAGTGTCTCAAAAATAAGGTGTAAATAAGGTCTCTTGTAGTTTATGTGATGATTCATTTTTTAGCTCCAAGCCAACAAGCAAGACAAGAAATACTCACCAGTCATCAGGGACACCCAAAGCCACTCTGTGGTTGGGTTCGTCAACCTACAGATGGACCACAAAGTCCATGATCATAATATCAACGTTATTTTGTTAAATCTTATTTATTTTCAAATAAACTAAATCGAAATACTTACTTCATCCAGGGTTTCTTGTGAATCATAGCACTGCAAATCATCTGTTTCCACGACAACAGATTGGGTCTGTTCACTTTTGGTTCTGTTTTGAAGAGATCTAGCACTGGCTACTGAACAAGCGAGAGTTTTGATGTGATCACAAGTTGATAAATTTGGCACTTCACTAATACTACGTGTGGTTTTAGACTGTTTGACATGTTCGTCTTCCTTTATAGTATCTAGTGAATGGAAGCAGAAGTTATCTTTTAAAGAATCAAATCTATCACATGATACGGACACAGTTTGTCGAGTTCGTTTGAATTCCGAGAATGACGGAATGTACAGACGACGTTTAGTGGAGAGTGAGTGAGTAGAGGTAGAATTGGTGGTGTGGGAGAATAAATCAGAAGGTTTTTGATCACACGCGAAAGATTGGCGTCTTTCACATACAGACGAAGTCAATTTTATTTTGGTGTCATCATTTAACAAACTTTTCTTTTCCAGGCTGTTATCGCTTGTACTATCAATGCTGCCCTCTAGATAATCTCTCGCAGTGTTTTCAAAGTCGTTGCTTTTTGAAAGATCTATACTCGACATAGCCTTTCGCAATCCAAATTTTGGTGAAGACAACGTATGACGTTTTAACAAATCTGCATGTTTGCTTAAATGTTTTTTAAACAGTTCATTGTTCATCAACATATCCACCCTTGATAAGGCTTTTCCACTTTTGGACACATTCTCCAAACTTCCTTCAGAATGTTCCTCAGTAAAGGCAACATTCTGGGCTGTATACCATGGCACTAGACTAGGGTTTGTCTGTTCACAGATCACTGGTTGTTTCCAAACAGGAATTGGTATTTTTGACAATTTCTTATCTCCAGTTGATTTTTTCATTTTTACTTTGGAAGTCATCCTCAACAATAAATTCCTTCAATCCTTTCAGGACCTGTTCATTTCAACTTTAAAATTCCATCCATCCTGAAATATTCAGATGATATTAAAGGTATAATACCTCTTAGAATGGACATAAAATTTAAAGTCTCAGACTTGGTCAACAAGTGAATATATTTATCAGTTAGACTTACCAGGTGCTACGACTAAAGAATAGAATCTCTATATAACATGATACATCTATTAAACTAAATAATTATTGAAACACTGTTCTAAGCATGTTTCAAAATTACTTAGTTTAATGAATTATTACTTAGTTTTATAGATTTATTAGATTATAGAGAGATTCTGTTGTATAGTTATGACACCAGGTAAGTCCACTGATGAACAAAGACTCATTTTAACCAAATTGATCATAAGAGGTAGTATACCTTTAAAAACTATAGACACTACAAATTTCATATTCAAATCATTTGTGGTATTCCATATATATATACATATTACATGTATTGATAACTTATAATTAAAAGAAACTGAATTTCACAAAAGTTGATTATCATAATGAATATACTTATACAATTATAGCAAGGTGAATGACATTAGCCTATATACCTTTCATGTCAGCCATATTGGATCCAGAGCCAAGCTTATAGTGCAATCAGGCAATTAACCTGATAAACATTGCATTACAAAATGCCAGTGTAGAAATTTGATTGGATAAAGTAGACATCATCCACTTAGATCAAATGGTTAACTGACGAACTTTCAAGAGACCCTAACTGAAGTGGCTATATTAAATCATCTGAAACACACTGCTATTTGATTTGTATCATCAAAACATATCCAAATCAGTTATCACTATTAAAGGGATTGAGAAGAAGTTTTGTAAATTTGTTATATTATGTAACAGGGACACTGACAGCATCAATTTGCACCATTCCAATTTTCAATCAGATGTCTGTGGTTCCTGCAATTCCACTAAAACTAAGTGTTTGATGACTTCACTAATCCAGAAATTTGCTTTATCCCATAATGCCCTTCGCGATTAGTGACACGATCAAACACATCATTTTTATGGAATTGCAGAAACCACAGATGTCTGATTGAAAATTGGAATGGTGTAAATTGATGCTATCAGTGTCCCAGATACACATAAAAAATTAGAAAACCTCTTTACAATCCCTTTAATTCTTCTACTTCCACACAATAACCCTTTTTTAAAGTAGGGTATAAAACTCCCATTCATGTCTCCCTTCTATCCAATACTATCATCACAGGGAAAAAGCTTCTAGTCGTTCGGGTAGGACAAAAACTGAGGCCCAGTGTGATACAGGCTGTGCACGTTTTATATCTTTCATCAGTTGGAAATCGAAAAAGAACAGACTAATGTGGCTGTCCTGGAAAAATTTCCCTCATTGCACCCTGCATGGAGTTGCCTGTCTTCATTACCCAACATGGTACAGAAAAGAAGGATCTAAAACTCCATTCATTTCATTTCATTTCCAATATGATCATCAACAAAACTAAATTCTCTACAGAATTGAATGAATACCTTATTAAATCCACAACACAGCTAGCTTTAGAGTATCCATAAGGTTAAATTAAAATCCGAAGAATGCACAAGTTTGTCGACAAATCTCTAAATTCCTCTTCACAAGCTGACAGACTAACTTGAAATAACTCAGATTTTTTGTGTCACTAAAAGGGTACAATGTCAACGTTGTTAAACGGAAATCAAATGTTTGACTGGCACAATTAACAAATTGGGCTAATAGCAAGCTAGATTAGAGATAATCTCTAGATAATCCATTTAACAATAATGAAACAAAACTGAGAAAACATTCCTTATATTACCTCCCCCTAACTAATCTCATAATCCCCTCATATAATCCCTATACTTGGGACCAGCCCAAATCCAGTTATGAGATAAGACTCTGATAGAAATCAAGACTTATTGATATAAATGATCAATTTGTTTATGGTTCACTTGTATTTTACCTCAAATACCAATTATATCTGACTTTATTTATAGATGACATACACTTAAAGATACATTTACCTCATAAAATGGACATAAAATTTAAACTTGGTCAATAAGAGTATATATTCATCAGTTAGACTTACCAGGTACCATGACTAAAGAATAGAATCTCTATATAAGACGATATATTCATTAAACTAAATAATTATTGAAACATGCTTTGAATAATTTCTGGGACACCAGGCAAGTCCACTGATGAACAAAGACTTAATTTGGTCAAAATTTAAATTTTTGGGTCATTCTAAGAGGTAGTATACCTTTAAAAACTCAAAAAAACAGATGACTGTCAATGACATTGACATATGGTCAAAGTATACAATGAAAATGACATTATAGTCAAAGTATACAATGACATTAACATCATGGTAAAAGCATACAATGACTTTGACATTATGGTCATAGCATACAATGGCATGGGCATATGGTCAAAGCATACAATGACTTTGACATTATGGTCATGGTATACAATGGCATAGGCATATGGTCAAAGCATATAATGACTTTGACATATGGTTAAAGTATTCAATGGCATTCACATATGGTCAAGTGTTTGAAGTGATTAGAATTGGTAAAAGTAAGAGAACTCATTGAACAGGAGTAAGAGAGAGAAAATATGAAAATCTTATTACCGTTAATAGTTAACTAGACTATGATGATACAGATACAGGTTTGAAGCGATTTGAATTGACTATTATTATGATGAAATTTGATCCTAACTACATAACTATGTTATTATTCTCTACAATCGGCTATCAAACACTCAATAATACCTTTTTACAATAACTGATCAAATTTCAAATTGATTGAATTAAAATAGATTTCAAATAGGATCACTTAATATAAACTATCATACTATAAAAACTATGAAATTAAAGAGATTGTAAAGAGATTTTCTATTTTTTTTTATGCGTATCAGGGACACTGATAGCATCATTTTAGACCATTCCAATTTCCAGTCAGACGTCTGTGGTTCCTGCAATACCACAAAAACTGAGTGTTTGATAACGTCACTATGAAATTAACATTATCAGTTTAACAAAATAAAAATAAATATGTCTTTACTAGAAAATATTAATTTGTCTCCTTCCAAGAATAACAATGATAACAATTTTAATTCCAAAGATGGTAGATTTATATTATTGTTTATAAAAATAACAAGGATAACAATTTTTTATTCCAAAGAGGGTATATTTTTATTATTGTTTATAAGAATAACAAGGATAACTAAACCAAATAGAAATATTTGTACTATTCAAGAATAACAATGATAACAATTTTCAAGAAATGTTATTTTTTAAATTATTGTATTCATTTTAATAAAAATAACAAGGATAACTTAATTAAGAGAAATATTTGTACTTTTCAAGAATAAAAATAACCATTTCAAATTCAAAGAAATTTTATATTTATATTACAATAACAATAATATTATTGTTCATAAGAATAACAAGGATAACTAAATTAAATAGAAATATTTGTTCTTTACAAGAGTAACAATTTCAAATCCCCAAAAATGTTATTTTTATATTATAATAACAATAATATTCTTGTTCATAAGAATAACAGGGATAACTAAATTAAATAGAAATTTATTACTTTTAAAAAATAACATCATTTTTAACTTAAATGTGTTCAGGTTTTCCTACCTTTGCTGGATTTTTTTAACTGTCAAATAATCCAAGATAGAGTTAAGTCATGGCACATTTAAACGCTAAATCTCTGCCATGTTGTTTGTTGTGTATTAAAAAAGTATCTCCTATATTGGAGAGCGAGAGTGAGTTATTGTTCACCTGGTAGTATATTGATGTTATTATTATTATTATAATGGAGATAAATAGAAGATAATTGTCATCAATATTTCTCATAGTCTATAATTAATCTACTGATTTTATAGTCAGATAACAAGCCCAATCTATTCTTTTAGTATTGATTTCCTCAAACATCAATATAAAAATAGCAAACCATCATGTAATATTATAAGTTTCTTTTTTCATAACAACCAGTAATTACACATATATAGCACCATTAGATCAAGGCACCAAAATATTGTTTTTTTTTTTTTTTAGCTTTTATTTTTAAAAGTAATACTACCTCTTAGAATGAACATAAATTTTAAAGTCTCAAACTTGGTCAATAAAAGTATATATTCATCAGTTTGACAATTTTCAATCAGACATCCTGTGGTTCCCGCAATTCCACTAAAACTAAGTGTTTGATGACTTCATTAATCGCAAAGGGCCTTTTGTGATAATGCATATTATGCAATTAGTGACAACATCAAACACTCAGTTTTAGTGAAATTGGAATGATGCAAATTGATGCTATCAGTGTCCCTGATACACATAAAAAAAGTCCCCCAATGCACATACAAGTGGATTCTGAGGACTTTTTTTCCTGTGAAAAAGTGCCAAAAATCCTGATTTTCACTAAGACTTTTAGAAACACTCAGTACTTCCAAAAGTAGCAGAGCTATGAACTCGCGGTTTGTGGCATTGTTCTCTTATATTTTTTCTGAAATAGAAAAGAAAATTCTGATCGTCTCGATATTTATGCCATAAAATTAGAACATAATTGTCCTTGACTGAAATAACCATCACTCTTGATTGGACTGTCAGTCTTCATTATTGATTCTAATTAATTAGTAGAAAATAAGGCTGATTTTTTAGTTCCTTCCTCTGCCTTTAGGTATTTTGTCTACTTTACCAACGTCATACATTAATTTAAGATTTCATTGTGAGCTCATGTATGAGTATAGTAGTCTTAACTAGCTTTCAATTTCAAAGTAATCAGACCTCATGGATGGATTTGTTTATTATTTGATACTTTTATTTAAGTTAAGGGGACAGTGGCGGGGTTGATTTGTGTCTTGAATTTATGTAAATAGTCTTCAGAAGTACTAGAAATCTACGAAAATCAGATAATTCATTCAAAAATACTTCAAACTCAATAAAAAACAAGTTATCTTTTTAACTTTCCAACACAGATAATTCTGAACACATATGGATTTAAAGGCTCAAATTTCAACGGTGACCTGTGAACACTATTACTGATTAGCTTAACTCAAAAATTTACAAGAATGGTTAATATGAGTATATATTCATCTGTGAACTTACCTGGTGTCATAAAGTTCAAACAGAATCCCTGTAAAATCTGGAAAATTGGAAAATTCGTAAAAATAAGTAATTATTGAAAATGCTTAATCTTGATATTTCAATAGTTAATTGTATATTTGTGGATAATTACCAAGTTTTTTGGATTTATCGTATCATATAATGATCCTGTTATGTTATTTATGACACCAGGTATATCTACTGAATATAATGCTCTTATTGTCAAAGTTTAAAATTCTAAAATTTTATGTTCATTCTAAGACATAGTATTTCGCAAGCCGATCAAACGCTGAGATTTTTTGGCATGGTCAAAAGGTCCATTCAGTGCCTAAATCTTCTCTGAATACCTCTTTTAAATGCATTGCAAAATCTTAGGGCTGGAGAGTAAAAAAAAAATGTTTCAGTCAACATCCAAATTTTGACAGAGGATTGATTTCAACGGCCCATGGCGTAAGTAAGATGTGAGGCAATGAGAAATTGTATTTTATAAACATAAATGAAAAACCAACACATATTTTTCAATTTTTATTATGTTATGCAAGTTCAAAATTATCAAATATAATTTATTTTTGGTAAAAAATGTTCCAAGGCTATTTACAAATCATACTCCCATGTACAATTTCCTACATGATGTACATCCACATATCCCTACCTATTTACAAAAAATATACATTGCCCACATATTTAAAAGGATAGATATTTGTCACATATTTTCAAGCATAGATATTTCCCACATATTTACAAGTATAGATATTTCCCACATATTTACAAGGATAGGCATTTTCCACACATATACAGGGACAGATATTTCCCACATATTTACAAGGATAAATATTTTCCACATATTTACAAAGATAGATATTTTCCACATATTTACAAGGATAGATATTTCCCACATATTTACAAGGATTGATATTTCCAAAATATTTACCAGACTAGGCATTTCCCACATATTTACAGGGACAGGTATTTCCCACATATTTACAGGGACAGATATTTTCCACATATATACAGGGACAGACATTTCCCACATATTTACCAGACTAGATTTTTCCCACATATTTACAAAGATAGATATTAACCACACATTTACAAGGATAGATATTTCCAAAATTTTTACAATGACAGATATTTCCCACATATTTAAATATCTATATAAATGCACATATTTAGAAAGATAATATATATTCATAACAAAGTTAAAATAAAATTTGTTTTATAAAAACAATTGAAGCCATGCATAATTGTTTTGTATTCTTACAATGAATGTAGTACACAGTTAATGCACTTAAAGGAATAGATTCACCATTTTCGGGATTGATTTGAGTCTAGAATATATGTAAATAGTCTTCAGAAGTACTAGAAATGTATGAAAATAGCATTTCATTCAAAAATACCACAAACTAGGAGTTCATTTTCTATTTCTTTTCTATATATGGCAGTGTCTCAAAAAAGAAGAGTTCAAACACAGATAATTCTGGACACACTTGGATTTGAAGGCTCAAATTTCAACGGTGAGCTGTGAATACTATTACTGATTGGCTTGGTTAAAAAATTGAAGGTACGATTGGTCAAACAGATGGCGAACCTGTCACTTGAAGGCATCTATTCCTCAAAATATTTGAATAGCCAAAACAAGGGCCCACACTAGTCTCAAATCTTTAGTACTCATTTAGATCATGATCTGTTAATAATGTGCATATATATATAAGGAGATTGTATTTTTGTAAAATGAAGACCTACAACACTCTGGACCTACAGAAACATTTGACTCTATTCCAGCTTCAAATAAATAGATACTTTGAAAGTTGTCTGCTGGTGTAGAGACAAAAAATCTAGGCCCTGTTTTATAGGTATTCACAAAACCCAAACACATTTGGGAAGATGGATATTTGAGTGGTTTGGTCATAACATTATAATCCCCCTACACCATTTATGTCATGTCGGTGGTTCCGTTAAAGTTTTTTTCCAACAAAACTGATGTGTATAGGGGGACACTGATGGCATCAATTTGCACCGTTCTAATTTTGAATCAGATGTCTGTGTTTCCTGCAATTCCACTAAAACTAACTGTTTGATGATATCACTAATCGCGATGGGCCTTATGTGATAAAGCAAATTTCTTGATAGTGACTTCATCAAACAGTTGGTTTTAGTGGAATTGCAGAAACCACAGGTGTCTGATTGAAAATTGGAATCAGTGTCCCCGATACACATGAACAATTTAGAAAACCTTTTTACAATCCCTTTAAAGACCAATTTCATAATTAAATTAATGGCAGAAATACATTAACAAAAAATGTAATGTCTTCAATTTGTTTGATCAATTCTTAATACATGATTTTTCTAGCAGAAATAACGTCAAGAGACAACATCACAACATTACCACAAACTCATCCACCAATTTATATTAGTTATCACAAACTAATTCATCAAGTCATATTAGTTATCACAAACTAATTCATCAAGTTATATTAATTATCACAAACTAATCCATCAACTAATTTACCGGTATCACAAACTAATCCATCAAGTTATATTAGTTACCACAAACTCATCCACCAAGTTATATTAGTTATCACAAACTATTTCACAAACTAATTCATCAAGTTATATTAGTTATCACAAACTAATCCATCAAGTTATATTAGTTATCACAAACTAATTCATCAAGTTATATTAGTTATCACAAACTAATTCATCAAGTTATATCAGTAACCACAAACTCATCCATCAAGTTATATTAGCTTTCTCAAACTAATCCATTAAGTTATATAACTTATAACAAAATCTAACAAATAAATTCTCTTAAGTTTTCGAGATCCTTCAAGTTATATTAGTTCTCAATTGATATAAACTAGCTAAAACTAATTAACATATTACCATATTTAAGAAACTGTATTTGAAGGCATATCCCAGTTCACAAAGGTGGGGTCCGATTTAAGAGTCCTGGACAGGTTCTGTTGGGTCCAATTCTGCCCTCTTTCGAATGGCACAAAAGCGCAAAATGTCACAATCAAAATGTTTTCATCTATTTCCTTCTCTGCCATTTTGAATTCTGTCTGCATCTACTTTTTTTTCGGCACAAGTGGAGCACATTCTTAACTCTGTTCCAACCTGTTTTATTGAACGTTCTGTTGATTCCATGAATCCTGAACGTACATAACCCACCAATCGAGTGCCCCCCTTTTAGAATCAATAAAACTTATCATCTTAGAATCACCTAATTTCTGTTTCTGGAACTAACACATAACTAAATTTCTTGAAACTTTTTCCTCACATAATTCAAACTATTAAACAAGTTCTAGCACTATATAATTTAGAAAGCACTACAACGCAATCATAAATTTTAGAAGCACTGAATCTAATCATTACAGAATTGCAGGATTTTACAGTCAGGTGTCATTCCTCACTTTCCAGAAACTAGTGGTCTATTTCTGGATCTATGGTTTATAAGCACTTGCAGGATTCCACTTCTATTATATGGAAGTTATTTTTCTTACTACATTGAAAGTAAATTCCTCACAATCTTTACATTCCTGTCTTAGCTGGAATTAAACACAGCACAAAAAAACAGCGGTAATTTTCTCTTCTATGCCTAATGGATTCCCCAATTCACTCAACATTAATTTGGATGTATTCTAAATTCATAATAAACATCGTTCCTGAATACCGGTTCTTATTAACTCGTATTAAACTAAGCCAGCTACACTTCGTTTTGTGGGCGTGGAAATGAGATTGGTGCTATTTATATCTGACCAATCAGATCAGGATTTAGGGAAAACAGAAATGAAAAGAACACATTCTTTCCAAGTAAATATTCCAATTCAATTCTTTTCCTAAATTCTTACTCAATTCTGTACCATACATAATAATCAAAACATTCCTTTATATTTGTGAACAAAGCATCTATAACGTGTAATTTGATTGGCTGACATTTCACTAGAAAGATTTCAGGGCAAATTTTGATAGGACAATACTGAGTTATGAATACGTAATTTCTCTCCCTTTTATTACCACGGCCACGCAAAAGTATGACGAATGGGCACGTCGTTTGGACACAATGACATAATGCTATATGGCACATTTAGAATTTTCATTTTTCAACTGGCAGTAGTCTCAGCAATTGTTTAACAGCCACCAGAGTCACAATTGTCATATCATGTTGCTGACATGTTTCTGACATTCAAACTCATCATCAGGACACAAGGTCACCACAATCAGGCTTCCATCATCTATTTCGGGACTGGTAATGCATTTGCACCATTTTGTCCATTAGGTTCACTATCAGTCCAGCCTGTTTCGTTCTTATTTTCATTATGTTGGTTTGTTGTCTACGCGAGCGGGATTCTGGTTTTAGTATGTGGATTTCTAAGACAAATTCTTCTTCATGCCACCCCTTCATCTCAGGATAAGTATATGAATGTATCATAACCTACAAAATATAACATATAAATATAATGTAAATAACCTAAATTATTAAAATACAACTATATATATAACTTAATATATAACTTAATATATAAATAAAAGATATCATTTAACAAATAACCTAAATACATAGCACATAAAAGCATCCAAAATACAACATATACAGTTCACAAAATACAACTTATAAAAGCATAAAAAATACAAAATATACAGTTTACAAAATACAACTTATAAAAGCATACAAAATACAACAACATAAACAGCATACAAAATACAACAATACAATATATAACATATAAAAGCATACAAAATACAATATATAAAGCATACAAAATACAATATATAAAGCATACAAAATACAACATATAAAGTATACAAACATATAGAACATACAAAATACAACATATAAAGCATACAAAATACAAATTATAAAGCATACAAAATACATTACAAATAATCCACAAAATACAACATTTAAAGCATACAAAATACAACTTATAAAGCATACAAAAATAACTTATAAAGCATACATCAAAATACAACATATAAAGCATACAAGCGTATAAAGCATACAAAATACAATGAACAGAGGGACTGACATACATTGTGTTCCAATAAATTAGCCATAAAACTCTATATCAAGGGTGGAATTAAAGAAAGGACACACCTACCTTTGTTTGAGCATTGATGATATGTAAACCAACATCATTCACTCCAATATGGCAGGCTACATTAGTCTCGGATCTTGGTGTCTGGAAAAATATTTCAGTATGTAAATTAGTCCATTATTTGTTGTATAGTAAGATATTATCACACAACAGTACTGTTCTCGGGTTCATACCACAGGTTCCTAAAAACACTATGAACTCGTAGCACAGGTTAATAACTATGTATCTGTGCACCATGTAAACAAATAACATGGCTTTCATTGAAGTTGACAACTCAGTTAAAATTGAAGGTAAAGGGCATGAAATTGCTCAAAATAACATAACTTATTGCTTATGGAAGCAGTTTAAATCTCAGGAATAGATCAAAATTTTTATGCGCATGAAAGCTGGAAAAAAAAACATACTTACTCTTTGTGTTTGATGAATAAATTTACCATCAAAAAATGCTGAACCATAAACTGTTAACTGATGACAATGGCTGATAAATTTCTTCTGTAAAGCCTTTATCAAAAATACAAATTTATCAGTTTTTGTAATAAGTTTTTATTTTTTTAGTCAACCTAGCTGTTTAAGGGATTGATTTGCCATTCTTAAAGGTTTTAATCTCGGTCTTGAATATAATGTAAATAGTCTTCAGAAGTACTAAAAATGTACAAAGTTCCCATAATTCCTTCAAAAATATCTCAAACTAGGAATTTCACTTTCTATTTCAATAGATGTCTTTTCTATGCCAAGAGTTCAAATGCAGATAATTCTGGACACACATGGATTTGAAGGCT
>NW_008708627.1:70349-134562 GCF_000327385.1 Lottia gigantea | reverse complement strand
TTCTTCGGTGAGCTGTGAACACCAAGCTACGATTGGTGAAACAGATAGTGAATCTCTCCCTTTAAAGGGACAGATGCGCCATTCGTTTTTCAACAATCACCTTTTAGTCTCAGAAATGGGAATTCTTTAGCAAAGTCAATCAGTAATAGTGTTCACACCTCACCGTCGAAATTTGAGCCTTCAAATCCATGTGTGTCTAGAATTATCTGGAATTGAATGTCAAAATTATGACTCGTCAATTTAAGATACTCTGTGATATATAGAAAAGACAAATATAGAAATGATGACTAAAATTCCTAGGAAATTTTAAAGGAATTATGCATTTTTCGCACATTTCTAGTACTTCTGAAAACTATTTACATATATTTAAGATTAAAATCAACCCCTTTAAATGGTGCACCTGTCCCTTTAAAGATAAAATATGAATTTTGTGGTGTCTACTTACAAAAGTCGATCGTTCACGGCCTATAACCTGGTCTCTATTGTTATATTCTTTTAGAATTTTATTTATTAGTGGACCTTTAGCTTTTAACACTACAGCTGGCACCAACTGCTTCATATATCTTTCACTAGAAATATACAGAACTTCTGTGTTTTATCAGGAAAAGAAATGAATGGAGTCTTAAGGCTTTTTTCCACGGGACGATTTTTTTCGCACGAAGCGATTTTTTCGTACAGACGCATGCGTATTGATAAGAAGTACTAGAATTTGCAGCCAAAAAAATCGTCACGACCATCGTAAAAGAAGTAGGAATAGGTTTTTTCCTTGGAAATATTCCTTGGAGAACCCTCTCAGACGCTCAATGAGAGGATTTCATCAGGATGCCTCCACAGAGTTGAATTCAGCCTCTACAATTGTCCCCCCATTGAGTCGGTCTGCACGCTATTCGTACCCCCAGTTTCAGGGTGAGTTAGTGAGTTAGCGAGTGACATGAATGTTCAAGGTTCAATCCCGGCAAAAGTCAAGATGAACTTTCGGATTTTTCAACCTGGTTTCCCTGTCAGTGATGCAGGTAAGAGGGTTGACATGGAAAAAGCGTCTAGTCGTTCTGATAGGACTATAAACCGCGACCACATGTGCTACAAGCTGTGTACGTTAAAGATCCCTTGACAGTTGGAATCGAAAAGAGCAGGCTAATGCTGCTGCCCCTCATTGCATGCTGGCTCTAAGGGAATTCATAATAATTAAAATGGGCTAGCATAATACAGACCAAACTTTCGTTCCTTTTTATTAACTTTTATTTGTAATAAAGCCACTTCGGTTAGGGTCTATTGACGGCCATCTTGAACATTTGTGATACCGATGATACCACCAACCAATCAAATTTATGCCCACTCCAATGCTGGGATTTTGTGACGCGAACAAATATCTGTCACTTTTGATATTTTAATATTTAATTTCTTGGATGTATTTATATTTTCATCAACGTGAGAAACATTCTAAGGCTATCCAGTACTATGTTGAAATTTTGGTCAAATTTACAACTTGTAAAGAAGTATTAACAAAATTTGATATCAAAAGTGAGTGCAAACAAAATACTTTGTCTTAAAGATATTTTAAAGAGGTTTTCTTAAGTTTTTATATGTATCAGGGACACCGATAGCATTAATTTGCATCATTCCAATTTCCAATCAGATGTCTGTGGTTCCTGCAATTCCACAAAAACTAAGTGCTTGATGACGTCACTAATTACAAACAGTCTTATGTGAAAAAGCATATTTTGTGATTAGTGACATATTCAAAAACGTAGTTTTTGTGGAATTGCAGGAACCACAGACGTCTGATTGAAAATTGGAATGGTACAAATTGATGCTATCAGTGTCCCTAATACATAAATTTTTTTTTAGAAAACCTTTTTACAATACCTTAAAGTGAGCTATTATAAACAAAAGAGTTTGCGTCACAGAGCAGTCTAATTATTTTTATGACATTTGATAACAGCAGAGCAAGCTGTATTTTTTGTCAACATAATTTCCTTACAAAGTCTGTGTCGATAATTAGAAATTTACACTTAAAATACGAAACTAAAACTGCATGCTTTTTATCGCCATCATGAAGTGTGAGTTAAATATAGGTAAGCAATTAATGACAGAAGGCTGTCAAAAATGGGTTTTCTTTCTTTCATTTATGAAAATGAAAATGCTAATACTGATATGAATAGAAAGAAGAGGTGTTCTAATGACTTGGAAAAATACCATTTTGTCCGTAATTAATTAATAATTAGCTAAATTAGAAGAGAATTACCAGCAGAATTCCAATGAGTGACCGATCAAGAAAGGTCCAAAATTTTTTTTTTGTTTATCCAGACTGTATATACATGGACATTTATGATTGGTTAAAGCATAATGATATGATTAAGAATACATGATAATTCATTAAAGATAGCTTGTCAGGCAAGGTAATATACGCCCAGTGGTAGCTTTAATTTTGAACATAAATATTTAGCAATACAGTAACAATCACTAGTATGAATTATTCAACCTTCAGTCATACACTTCTTTTGAACTCTTTAGGGCGATACTGAATAATATTGAGTATGAGTTATTGCCCTAGTTCTTGAAACCGTGTTCAATCTTTAGCTCCTGAAAACTCTAGAAGACAAATATTCAATCTTCAGCGCAATAATGAATAATAAAACCAAGTTTTGTCAAAATTCAGCACGAATCATGCCTTCTAGAGTTTTTATGAGCTACAAATTGAACGATATTTCAAGATCAAGGGCAATAACTCATACTAAATATTTTTCAATTTTTCTGATTTTCAATAGGCTTTATCCTTGGATGTTAACAAACACTCAAGCCAAATTTCGTTAAAATCCGTCAAGAATTGTACATTCTAGAAAGTTTACAAGATAAAAATTGAACGCGTTTTCAAGAATAAGGGCAATAACTCATACTCAATATTTTTAGATTCTTCTGATTTTATCCTTGGATGATAACCAACACTCAAGCCACATTTCGTTAAAATCCGTCAAGAATTGTCCCTTTTAGAGTGTTTACAAGTTAAAATTTGAAGCTGACTGACAGGCAAGAAGAAACAAACTAAAAAGTAATACGATCTTTATAACTGTTTTATTTTAAGCAACTCGATTTTCGGTCAAAATTGCTCTCTTTTTACTTCTTATAAAATTGACGGTTAACCGATTATATCAAATCAGACCCAGTTACCCGTGAAATCGGTTAACTGATTAACCATTTCAACACTAAAAAATATCGAACAAATTTAAAAAACTTGATTTTCTCAGACAATAATAAAAGATAGCTTGCCAAGCAAGGTAACATACACCCACTACCAGCTGTCAAAAATGATAACAAAATCTTCAGTGGCTTAATACTGAATATTCAAATAATCTTAAAATCATCTATTAATCAAGGCAAAAACCTGAAACAGTTCATCAAATTATCATCAAATTCAAACAATGTCTCATCGCTGTACACACAAGGGCAATAACTCCAAAACCATTCGTCCGATAACTACCAATTTGGAACTTGACTGAGATCTCATCAATATATACATGCATACCAAGTTTCATCAAGATCAGATAAAAACTGTAGCCTCTATAAGGCCTACAAGAAATGTGAACAGACGGACAGGCCCGACGGCAATATACATCCACATTATAATATGGGTGTATTAGAAAAACCAAATGAATCTGACTGCCTTTTGGGCTAATTACCATCCAGAGCGGTATAATAGAGGTATACTCACTTTGATAACAAAGTCTTGGCTGTAGAGGATTCACGCTCACCAAAATAGATACAGAATAAAATAGCGGAGAATATGAGCACATCGTGGTCTTTACAAGGATATAGAGCATTAATATAATTATCATAAGCCTCATGAAACAACATCTTTATAGCTTCAGGGTGCAACAGCTAAAACAAAAATTTCATTTACATTCTTTAGTTAGGTATAGAAAATACGAACCAAGAAACCTTTCTTTCTGAGGTGTAAGTACTTTTCATGCCACTTGATTGGTAGCTTCTGCACATTCAAGATTCGAACCAGATGTTCAGTAAAACAAGTTGGAACAGAATTCATGTAGAAAATTTTAAAATGGCGGAAAAGGAAATAGATAAGAAAATTTTGAAAGTGACATATCTGCCTTCATTCCGTGCGATTGGTGGCAGAATTGGAACAGACTGAACCTGTTCAGAACTCTCCAATCAAGAGTCACCTTGGAGTCTTAAAGTAAACTTAAAAAGCTCTAACATTTTCCATATGTAAGACCAAGGGAAATAACTCTGTTTTGAATTATCAACAATAGCTAATATTCAAATTTCATCTTCATTTTATAACTACAAAATTGTTAATCTGTAGATTCTAGAGTGTTTGCAAGGAAATGTACATGAATGAATACAAAACCCTATTAAAGGGATTGAACATTTTTGGGGGTTGATTTTGGTCTTGATTATATGTAAATAGTCTTCAGAAATACTAGAAATGTATGAAAGTAGCATAATTCCTTCTAAAATATCTCAAACTAAGAATTTTACTTTCTATTTCTATAGATGTCTTTTTAACTTTCAAACACAGATAATTCTGGACACACATGGAGGCTCAAATTTTGACTAGGAGCTAAAAAAAAAATGCCTGTTTCTTAGCCTAAGGCACCATTGATCAAAAGGATGGTGAATCTGTCCCTTTAAATAGCTTCAAAATACCTGTTTTTCTCTGTCAACGCTAATTTTAGCATTTCTCCTCCATTTTAAAACAGGTTTTTCATCTCTCGCTCCAGCTAGCATGTGAACTGTTCTTTTATTCCAATTTTCTAATTCTCGAGTTGGTTTATGATCAGGTTTCAGTTGTAATTCTACAGAACATCAATCAAATTATAAAGTATACATTTTTAGAGAATGTCACAGAGGTGCAAAACGGAGCAAATTGGAAAATTGTTAGTGGGGCCCTTTCATCTACGAATTCCGGGGGAAGATGTCAACCCAATGGTGCCTGTGCTTTCATTCTCCCTCTCCCTAACACTAGGATGTCCTAGGATCTTAACTTCTAACACTGTTTCTAAGATGCCTACTAGGATCTAAACTTCTAACACTGTGTCTAAGATGCCTATTAGGATTTTAACTTCTACCACTGTTTCTAGGATGTCCTACTAGGATGTCCTGGGCTCTTAATTTCTAACACTGTTTCTAGGATGTCCTACTAGGATGTCCTAGGCTCTTAATTTCTAACACTGTTTCTAGGATGTCCTAGGCTCTTAATTTCTAACACTGTTTCTAGGATGTCGTACTAGGATAATAAAATATACTTACGTAAACTTGGTGAGCAGGTCCAAATAGTAAAAATATCTAAATAAGTTCCTTGAGGTAAACCAAACTCCTAAATAGAAAATAGAAGTGTGCAATGAGGGAAATTTTGTCAGCCTACTCTTCTGAATGTATTATCTCAACATTTGCTGGAATTGAACCCTGGACCTATGTATAGGAGGAAGCGTCTAACTCACTGAGCCACCGCGGCCCCCATATCTATTAATCTTAAGCTTAGAGTTGTTGCTCCATATGATGGAGTGCTTTGAAGAATAAGATGTAAATTTCTGTGAAAATATAAAAGCAGAAACTCTGTTGACATCTTTGGGTGTAAATCTCTGAATTATCATCAGTGCGAATGATGAGAGATCAAATTTGAAAGAGTTAAAGGGATTGTAAAGACTTTTTCTAAAAATTTTATGTGTAACAGGGACACTGATAGCATCGATTTGTACCATTCTAATTTACAATAAGATGTCTGTGGTTCCTGCAATTCCTCAATAAGGAAGTGTTTGATGATGTCACTTTATCACATGAGACCCAACTAGTGATGTCGTCAAACTTTTAGTCAGTGGAATTGCAGGAACCACAGACTTTTTTATAATCCCTTTAATGCAAGCATTTTCATTGCTGAAAACCTTATTCTTTACCAGTACTTTCAAGAGTCGGCCCGGTGTCAGCTCTCATCCACTAATGCAGTGGTTCCCAAAATTTTCCAGCCTTCACACCCCTGGATTAATCACCTAAAACCAGATCATACCCCCAAAAATTTGTTTCATCTACATTTTCAGCATGTGATGATCTTAGGCTCTCTCTCAACTGAAAATAAATTCTTCTCCTACACCAGTTGACCAGACCCCTGACACCCTAGTCCCACACCCCAGGGGGTGAAAACATCCAAAGTTGGGAACTGGGGCCCTAAAACCTTTACCAAAATACATAACCTACCTCTAACATCAATAAACAGAGTTGATGTACTGTGGTATCATGTCCAGACGGTAATCTTAACTGTTTAGATGATTTATCCATTAGAAAGATCTCAATAGTCATACTCTAGAAAAATCACAAAAATAGTTGATGGCAGTTCGAAACGTTCCCTTTTTTATAAGCTTTTATTTCTAACATAGCCACTTTAGTTAGGGTCTAATGACAACCCTCTTGAACCTAGTCAAATTGACCTTTTGACCTAACCTATTAAACAATGTGTGAGAAAATGCCAGCGCTGGAAAGGGTAGAAATTTGATTGGTTAAAGCAGACGTCATCGAGTTAGGTCAAAAAGTTGATTTGGTGTAACGTCAAAGAAGGCTGTCTTTAGACCCTTACTGAAGTGGCTATATTACAAATAAAAAAACAACTGACAATAGTTTGGCTTAATTAAACTGAGTTGATCCAAAAACAAACAAAAAATGCAAAATTTTTCTCCATACAAAATTACAGACAGTAACTAAAGTTACTGTAACTGTGTTATGACTTATACCTATTTCGATACTGTCACTCCTCTTAAAGAATTGGCCACCATTTGCAATCAAAATGTCTGCATAAAAAATATGACTATGGTTGCACTCAATTGAAGAGTTCTGAACAGTTTCCGCCATTTTGGATTCTGTCTGCACTTACTATGTTTTCGGCCCACATGGAACACATTCTGAATTCAACTTGTTTTATTGAACGTCTGCTTGATTTCATGAATCCTGAAGGTTCAGAACCCACCAATCGAGTGACCCCTATACTTACAGGTCTCATTTGAGCTTCTCTGATATATTGTAAAACTTCTTCATGTCGTCTGTCTCTATCTGGAGCTTGTGAACATATATCTAGAGCTGTTCTTCCACTGCTATCTTTAGCATTCTGTAATTAATGGTGAATTGAATTAGACTGCTGCCATGTTCTTGGTTTTAAATTAAAGGGATTGTTAAGAGGTTTTCGAAATTTTTTATGTGTATAGCATCAATTTGCACCATTCAAATTTTCAATCAGATGTCTGTGCTTCCTGCAATTCTACAAAAACTAAGTATTTGATGACATCACTATTGTCTGAGCAAAGTAAAAAGTATTTTGAATTTTTTCTATTATTTTTATGAGAATTGGAATAGCAGCTTCAAAATAGTACTGTTAGTCTTAGATTGTCTTGATAAAATATAAACATAAGCACACATTATACATTTTTGGGGTTGAAATTTCAACGAATGAAATGTGTTTCTTTTCAATGTAAACTTACAAAACATTATATATATATCAACACAAAAACATTCTAGGACTATCAGTACTATTTTGAGGCTGATATTCCAATTCTCTTCAAAAATATCGAAAAAATTAAAAAAACTTTTTAATTTGCTCAGACAATAATTGCTAAATATGCCTAATCACAAAAGGCACTTTTGCGATTGTGACATTTTTCTAGAGGGGCAAATGGCCACTCCTGTACCCCAACTGGCATTGCCACTGCCCATGTATTATAAATTTCATAGTTTCCGATTTAAAAGCTGAAAATCTTGTGTTTTACACTTACCACATTAATCCCACGATGCAACAATAAAGATTTAGCTACTAGTGGATAGCCTTTCTGAGCGGCCATATGTAATGGCGTATATCCATTATTGTTGGAAACATTCGGTGAACAGCCCAAATCTAGTAATACACTAACTACATCAGTCTTCCCATACCTATAAAAATAAATAGAAATATTTAGTTACAGAAGAATCCTCCTGTTCAGTGAATTCTGTTTACTGTGATGTCTTCAGTATTAAAGCAATCAAATTGAAATCAGATTACAATTTTGTTTTGTTATAAATTTGTTGTCCGTCTCCATTGTGATCTAACAAGATTTATTTATTGGTGATGTTTCAAGCTATTTATAGCATACAATCACAAGCCACTCTCCAGCCAATCAGAATCACTTTTACAATACATGATGTATAGGAGCCCAGGATATGGAGTCTTGCACTTACCAAGCTCCATAATGTTTAGGAGCCCAGGATATGGAGTCCTGTACTTACCAAGTTCCATAATTTACATGAGCCTACGATATGGAGTTTTGTACTTACCAAGCACCGTAATGTAAAGGTGCCCAGGATATGGAGTCTTGTACTTACCAAGCTCCGTAATGTTTAGGAGCCCAGGATATGGAGTCCTGTACTTACCAAGTTCCATAATTTACATGAGCCTACAATATGGAGTTTTGTACTTACCAAGCACCGTAATGTAAAGGTGCCCAGGATATGGAGTTTTGTACTTACCAAGCTCCATAATGTATAGGTGCCCAGGATATGGAGTCCTTTTTGGAATGGTGTTGACCACGTTGAATCAGTGCCTTAATTCCATCAATATCACCTTCTGCTGCTTTATCATGTACTGGATATTTATCACACCATTTAGGTTCCCTGCAATATCATGAAATACAGGGGGCCGCTCGATTCAGGAATTTTGTGCGTTCTGGACTCAAAGAATCAACAGGCCGTTCAACAAAACATGTTGGAACAGTGCGCGAAAAAAAATTAGTAGGTGCAGAATGGCAGAGAAGGAATGAGATGGTAAAATTTTGTCATACAGCTTGCTTGGGGGCAGAATGGGAACAGACAGAATCTGTTCAGGGCTCTCCAATCGAGCTCCATTCAGTAAATACCACCAGCTGTCCTGACTGATGAAGATTTCGTATCAGAAACGTGCTTGCAGCAAGAGATTAACTCTTGTCATATAGCAAGTTTGGGTAAGTGTTCAGTTTATTATAAAGAGAGTTCTGACTGAATTTGGCAGACGTCAAAACTTGGAATTGAGAAAAATAAAATGAGGACTTACTCCATGACGCTAGGTGTTCTAAGACCAGGTAAAACAATTCCCTGATCCCAAAACTTATTAGTCACAACCATATTTGCCTAAAATAGAAAATGACATTTTTATGTAATTGTTTGTCTATCTTGCAAGAACATTATTAAGCTATGGACCCCCTTTTCTATCAATATCTTATACTCATCTTTGTCGTAAAATTAAATTTCTTCAAGAGCAATTCAAAACTAAATTCACATCAAAAGATATTTGAGAAACAAGACCCCAGACAATTGACAATGCAGACATTGTGATTATTCTCACAAAAGAAACCCACACTATTTGCTAAACTCTCAACAGCTAATACAAATCGTTTTAATGAATCTTTATCTTTGTCAATCCCAAAAAACAAGGTACAAGTAGCATCCACATTCCAAAAACATATACTAGTATCAGATCACGACTTTTCAAATTAAAAACAAAACTTCACGTTTCAATTTTATTGTATTAATACATCGTTATCGTTTACATTATCGTTGAATATTTGACCAAAGATCAATGCAATGGTTGCGCCGGTTTCTCAGTGACAAATTTTGCAATGCGTGGCTTAACATCAACACGATGTGACGATCTTGTTCTTTATTTGTAATGTTATGATTACATTCTTTTCACAAACCATTTCAATTTCGAAAAAGTTTTCAGACTAGTCTGCGACACCAAGAAAAGTGCTTCATAACCCCAGTTAAGGTCGCGAACCAGAGGTTATTAACCCCAGAGCTAAAGCAAAACTCACTTACCTTTGTAACATAAGAAAGACCTGAACCAAATAAAGGATTCATTTTAACAATATCACATTTTTCTATGGACAACATTTTGGCTAAGGCCTCGTTGGCGGTCATTTGGAAGTCTGTAGGCAGATCACTAATATTTGAACCATCATTCTGGTGTGCCAAACGACTTGGAATGAAGACTGGATTATGGACAGTCAGACGGATTCGGAAATCTGTTCGTTGAGAAAATAAAAACTCCGCAGCTCCAGGACGGGAATGTTTATCATGTAGCCATCTGAAATAAAGTATAAAATCATATCTTTAAGGGATAAGGGTGGAGTTTTCTTAATTTTTTATGTTTATCCAGAACATTGATAGCATCAATTTAGACCATTCCAATTTTCAATCAGCTGTCTGTGGTTCCTGCAATTCAACTAAAACTAAGTGTTTGATGACGTCATTAATCACAAACAGTCTTATGTCATAAAGCATATTTTACGATTAGCGACTTAGTTTTAGTGGAATTGTAGGAACACAGACATCTGTCCCTGATACAAATTTATTTTTTCATGGGCAACATATGAATGTATATAAATTGATAAATTCCTATTTTTTCCAAAGTAGGCTAGGCTATGTCATAAAACACTTAGTTTTGGTCGAATTGCAGGAACCATAGACATCTGATTGAAACTTGGAATAGTTCAAATTGATGCTATCATTGTCCCTGATTCACATAAAAAATTTCGAAAACCTCTTTACAATCCCTTGAATGCCACTTACAGAAAAATGCATTAAATCCTGTCTTGGATTGAACTTTTATTGGTTTTTCATCACAACTTACCTTTCTAAATGAGCTAACAGACTACGCGTTGGTGACGGGAAATTCACAGACCCATTATTTAAAACTTCTAAGACATAATCTAATTGATAAAAGCCAGGGGTATGTTGAGCTTGATCCACAAATGTTTTATTTAATTTATCTGAAATATATTAAGTATAAAATTAAATCAACTTTTCTACTATAATGTTGTTCAATAACAATTTACTACCGATTTGATAGATAAAAAGATTCAATGAAATGAATTGATTGAAGTTACATTCAACACCTGATTTTATTTCAGCATGCTTTGAGCCTTCTGTGCTTCACTACAAGTCTAATCAAAATTAGACCAAACTTCTGTTCTGTTTTTTATTAGCTTTTATTTTTAATTAAGCCACTTCAGTTAAGGTCTTAAGATGGCCCTCTTGAACATTAATCTGCTTGATGACATCACTAGCCAATCATATTCCTGCCCTCTCTAACATTGGGATTTTGTGATGCAAAAAAATATAAAATTTCAGGGAAAATCACAAAATAGTAAGGACTTATAGAGGGAGAGGGGTAATAGTAAGGATTTATAGGGGGAAGAGGGGTAATAGTAAGGATTTATAGAGGGAAGGGTAATAGTAAGGATTTATAGGGGGAAGAGGGGTAATAGTTAGGATTTATAGGGGGAAGGGGGAAATAGTAAGGATTTATAGGGGGAAGGGGGAAATAGTAAGGATTTATAGGGGGAAGGGGGAAATAGTAAGGATTTATAGGGGGAAGGGTAATAGTAAGGATTTATAGGGGGAAGAGGGGTAATAGTAAGGATTTATAGGGGGAAGAGGGGTAATAGTTAGGATTTAGAGGGAGAGGGGTAATAGTAAGGATTTATAGGGGGAAGAGGGGTAATAGTAAGGATTTATAGGGGGAAAGGAGGTAATAGTAAAGATTTATAGGGGGAAAGGAGGTAATAGTAAAGATTTATAGGGGGAAAAGAGGAAATAGTAAGGATTTATAGGGGAAAGGAGGTAATAGTAAGGATTTATAGGGGAAAAGGGGTAATAGTAAGGATTTATAGGGGGAAAGGAGGTAATAGTAAGAATTTATAGGGGGAAGAAGGGTAATAGTAAGGATTTATAGGGGGAAAGGAGGTAATAGTAAGGATTTATAGGGGGAACAGGGGTAACAGTAAGGATTTATAGGTGGAAGAGGTGTAACAGTAAGGATTTATAGGGGAAAGGGGAGTAATGCAATCGATCAAGGATCCTATGATGGGTAATGGAATAAAAAAGGTTGAAAACCTACTGAAATAAAAATATTTTACTTACCATGTGAATTAACTGCTACAAAAAAGAGAGAAAACCTAGAGAGTGATTCTCTCTGTTGAATACGTAAATCTACTTGATCATTACATGGTATCTGTATGGCTCGTTCACCTTGAATCATACAATAATAAGTAATTTAAAGCTAAAGCCTACACAATTAAACCAACCTAGTGTTTAACTGAAAAGCTTTCATTAATGACACTTCTCTAAGCACACTTCTCTAAACAAATGTTCCGAACTCGTCTTGTAGCGTAGACATGAGAATAAGTTCTACTTGTACATCTGAAAATAGGTCGCTTGAGCCAGTAGTCAAGATTAGTCAAGTTCTCATGGAATTTGGTATGTATATCAAGGACACTCCAATTTTCAATCAAACATCTGTGGTTTGATGACATAAGTCTTTGATGACGTCACTAATTGCGAAAGGCCCAGCATTATGAGTGATTTGTGACGTCATCAAACATTTAGTTTTATTGGAATTGCAAGAACCACAGACGAGATGTCAAATTGAAAATTGGAATGGTGCAAATTAATGCTATCAGTGTCCCCAATACACATAAAGTTGGATAAGCAAATATTTCGATGACTAAATCCCTTCAATATATCAAAATACTGTCTACCTTTTATACCAGCTCCTGATTCACCAGCACCAGTAATTTTATATAGGTGAGATAAAACCAACTCTCGTGGTTCTTCTTCTATAATATTCATAGATAACATTGGCAAATACTTGGACTGCTTGACTTTTTCACCAGGGGGGGTTTTACTATCTAACAGTAAAATATCATACAATCTAGCACGATAATCTTGTGTAATTACGTTTGGTTTAGGTCGAATAACAGCAATTACTACCTCCATGTCTATAATATTAAAAAATCGTGTGTGCTTTTAATTTATTATCTCATTTAAGCAGAATTAGACCGAAACATCTCTCTCTAATCCAGACTCTGACAGCTATTTGGAAAGATGTTGGCTGGTGAACAGGCAGAAATATAGTCAGTGTTTGTGTTAAATGGGGACTTTCCACATCTCTGCAGGTGCAGGGGTTTTTAAACTATTTAGATACCGTACCTCTGATCTGCAAAACCCAGATATAATTGGAAAAAGTTTTTTTGATCTTGCATCAATCATTTAAAACTGTAGGCACAGTTCAAGATAACAGAGTCACATGATATTAAAACATTGAAAGTTACGCTGATGTCCTAAATTAGTCATCGTAAAGATAAATTAACATTATGTTAGAGAGAAATGCATCTTTGAAGGTGTGGAAAATCATCATTTAACAGGGTATACCCCAGCCGACAACTGTCAAAATATCCATCAGAGTCTGGGATAGATTCTGGAAGGGGCAGGCCAGATGTGTATATGTGATATCAAAGCTGTAAGCAAGGAATGATGAGTATTGTATACATGTAGAACTTTCAAAAAGTCTATACAGATATTTTGAATGTATAGGATTGGAGACAAGGGCCATAAAGTGCTGGAATGACATTGAACGCCTCTACTACTGAGATTTTTGGTCGATTTGACACATTGACCGAACTGACACTTGTCATGTTATGCAAAAGAAGAGCTTACTTTTTATATTAGATGATAGCAGGATCACCAGATGAAATGTCACAATGTAACCTGAAAAATAAGTCTATTGATTGCCTAATTCCGATTGCAGAAAATATATCTAAACATTGAGCTAAAACTATTTGAAACTTTCTCAAGAAAAAAGTTTGGGAAATTTTCCGACATCTTGAAAATACTTTTCAGTCTCTGTAACGGAAGATGTGTAAGGGGAGGTAATTGTAATTTAGGACCACAGTTAAATTCATCCGAAAACCTATTAAATTTCTTTTTTTTTTTCAGCATCAGGGCCATTTTCAATTTTTTTGTGTGATTTCTGCAGTTATAACGGCTAATAGCTGAAACACTCAGGTAAGGGTTTGGACAAGCCTTCCAAGGCAAGTAAACAAATGGAAACAATGTTTCAACTATTGAAAGTTTATTTAACAATTTATTATTTATTTCTGGTTATTGAATTATAGATACATCATGAGACTCAACAAACAAACAAATAAACAAAAAATAAATATACATCAACATTTATAATTTATTCATATATACAATAATTATACTATATTAAAGGGACAGATGCGCCATATTGGGTAGTTATTGAGTCTTGAATATATATGTAAATAGTCTTCCAGAAGTACTAGAAATGTACAAAAACTGCTTAATTGCTTCAAAAATACTTCAAACTAGGAACTTCACTTTCTTTTTCCATATATGGCAATGTTTCAAAAAAAGAGGACTCGTCTTTTTAACTTTCAAATGCGGATAATTCTTGACACATATGGATTTGAAGGCTCAAATTTTGTTGGTGAGCTGTGAACACTAGTACTGATTGGCTTAGCTAAAAAATTCCCGTTTCTGAGACTAAGGTATGACTGGTCAAAAAGATGGCGCATCTGTCCCGTTAAGACCTTAGAAAGACAACAGCATCAAACCATGTAAATTGAAAAATATAAAGAAAGATAAAGTTAATAAGAACATCAAAATATAGAAGTTTATCACTTTTAAAGATACTGGAAATTCTTATAGGTTCACAAAAAATATTGTTAATGGTTTTTTTCACAGGCACCATATGGATTTATGTTAAAGGGATTGTAAAGAGGTTTTCTAAAATATTTATGTGTATTGGGGACACTGATAGCATCAATTTGCACCATTCTAAGTTTTAATCAGACATCTGTGGTTCCTGCAATTCCTCTAAAACTAAGTGTTTGATGATGTCACTAATTGCATAAGGACTTATGTGATACAAGCATATTTTGAGATTAGTGACATCATTGCAGGAACTACAGACGTTTAGAATGGTGTAAATTGATGTTATCAGTGTTCCCAATACACATAAGAATTTTAGAAAACCTATTTTCTATCCCTTTAATTTATGAATTCCTATTTCTTCCGAAGAAGGCTTCCCCAAGATAACAATTACACAGCAGTAAAATATCCAAGAAAATAACAAATTACAGCATACAGACTTGATGGATCATCACCTCATATCTTAGATTATCTGTAGTGGGTAAACTGAATAGATCAAAAATATCTTTGAAAATAAACTTCAGATCTACTGTCAATATGAATTAGCTTCGATCATAATTCGAGTCGAGGTTTGGGCAAGGATCAGCTGGTAGAAAGGATCCTTAACTGTGAATGTGAACCTAAGTTGTTATTCTTGTAAAATATAGTTGTTTCATTCTTAATTCTTCATATTAAGCAATACTATACATAATTAAAACATAGTTGTCCAAACTTCAAAGCTGAGTTTTCTCACAAGTACACTCAAGCAGCAAAATGGGTTCCCTTATTTTCATTTATGAAAATGAGAGTGCTATATATGAAAAGATAGTAGAGGTGTTCTAATGACTTGGAAAAATACCGGTTTGTCTCACATGTCCATAATCAATTCATAATTAGCTAAATTAGAGAATTACGAGCAGAATTCCAATGAGTGACCGATCAAGAAAGGTCAGAACGTCTTTTTTTATTTATCCAGACTATCCATACA
The DNA here is from genome assembly GCF_000327385.1 of Lottia gigantea. Taxonomy (NCBI): domain Eukaryota; kingdom Metazoa; phylum Mollusca; class Gastropoda; family Lottiidae; genus Lottia; species Lottia gigantea. Next base: position 119,075 of record NW_008708627.1, on the reverse strand, counting down.
TAGACATTTATGATTGGTTAAAACTCTTAATTATATGCAATAAGAACATAATGATATGTTAAAGAATACATGATAATTCATTAGAAACTCCAATTAATCAAATAGTTTGCTTAATTTTACACTCAGAAAATAAGGAAACCCATCTTTAATGTATTGAAATTATATATAATATAAGGAATAATGAGCAAATGATATTTGAGCTTAAAGATATACTACCTCTTAGGATGACCAAAAAATTGAAATTTTTAAACTTGGCCAAATTGAGTCTTTGTTCATCAGTGGACTTACCTGGTGTCATAACTATACAACAGAATCTCTCTATAATCTAATAAATCTATAAAACTAAGTAATAATCCATTAAACTAAGTAATAATTATTTAGTTTAATGGATATATCATCTTATATAGATGGGACCTGGAAAATCAAACTGATGATTATATACTCTCATTGACCAAGTTTGAGACTTTAAATTTTATGTCCATTCTAAGAAGTTATTACTTAAAAGGGTCCCAAAAGAGATTTGTTAAACTATGAGTATAGGGGACATTTATATTGCACAATTCCAATTTCTGACATCTCTGGTTCCTGCAATTCCAGAAAAACTTTACCACATGATGTCACTACTACAAACATTATTTATTACGTGCTAAAAAATCTCTTTTGGACTCTTTTTGTAAAGACAGGAAATGTATTTATACATAATAGAAAAATACAGTATCATAATATTTTATGAGATCCAAAATTTGATCGAGGCATCTGTACCTAATTAATTAAAGGGGTTGTAAAGAGGTTTTCTAAATTTTTTACGTGTATGAGGGACACTGATAGAATCAATTTGCATCATTACAATTTTCATTCAGAAATTGGTTCCTGCAATTCCACTAAAACTAAGTGTTTCTTGACATCACTAATCGCAAAATGCTTGTTTCACATAAGGCCTTTCGGGATTAATGATGTCTTAAAACAATTAGTTTTGGTAGAATTGCTGGAACCACAGATTGATTGAAAATTGGAATGGTTCAAACTGATGTTATCATTGTCCCGGATACACATACAAATTTTAGATAACCTCTTTACAATCTCTTTAATATTTTATGAGATCTAAGATTTTATCAAAACATTTGATGTTAAATATGTCTACCAATAAATACTCTGACAGGCAACACCATGCAGTGTGCAATGAGGGAAATTATGCCAGGACAGCGGCATTAGCCTGCTCTTTTTCGATTTCCAACTGTCGAGGGATCTTTAACGTGCACAGCCTGTAGTACACAGGTTCATTGTCCTATCCAAACAACTAGACGCTTTTCTAGGTCGCAGTTGAACATGAGCCTAAACCAGAGAAAAAGTCTCTGAAAAATTTAAAACATAAAAACAATCGACCTCATACAGCAAGATGGCGGCCATATTGCCTAAGTACTGTTTTTGAAGCGTCTCTGCCACGCCATATTCCAAAGAGGGTTCAAATTAAGATTGCGATTCAAAATGACACCTTTGCGAACCTATATTTCCTTTGATAAGCTAAAATTAAAATTGATCACGATGATCTGTGAATCAAATCAAATTATATTTTTTTCTTGATTATTTTTGCCAAAAAAACTAAAAAAGGAACTAAGATCATTGATAAGATCTTTTTGAAGGTTAACTACTGGAACATTTTGAATTGCTTTCGAATTTTTAAGAAATGCAAATCAAAATTTTAAGGGATTATAAAGATTTTTTAATCGGGGACACTGATAGAATCAATTTTCACCATTCCAATTTTCAATCAGACGTCTCTGGTTCCTGCAATTCCAGTGAAACTAAGTGTTTTATGATGTCACACCCGCAAAATTTTGCTTGTATAACTAAAGACCTTTGTGGGGGTGATGTCATAAATGACTTAGTTTTAATAGAATTTCTAGAACCGCAGATATATGATTGAAAATTGGAATGGTGCAAATTGATGCTATCGGTCTCCCCGATACACATAAAATATTTAGAAAACCTCTTTACAATCTCTTTAACTTGCCAAAAATGAAATTTGGTGTTATAAATTGTTAATTTTTTTTTCCTGAGGCAAGTCATATCCTAAAACCATTCAAACAAGCACAGTACTATATACATATAAAATAATAATTATGTTTATAAGACACATGATTTGAAAATAACAGAAAATAACAACTGAAAATGAACAGACGTCAAATATTAAAGGGATTGTAAAGAAGTTTTCTAACAAATTTTATGTGTATCGCGGACACTGATAACATCAATTTACACCATTCCAATGTTCAATCAGACATGCTGTGGTTCCTGCAATTCCACTAAAACTGTTTGATGTTAAATTAAATTAATTATGTGATAATTCATATTCTGCAATCAGTGACGTCATCAAACACTTAGTTTTTGTGGAATTTTAGGAACCATAGATGTCTAATTGAAAATTGGAATGATGGAAATTGATAATATCAGTGTCCCTGATATACATAAAACTTTCGAAAACCACTTTAACTTTTCAAAAAAGTTACAGATTTAACTGAGTGTGATTAGGTAATTATAAGTTTAGTTTACAACAAGTCATAGGATAACTTCAGACCAAAGTTAAAAAAGTTGAAAAGAAAATTGCTCTTATAAATTACAGATCATCAGCACATTAAAGCCTTTATACAAGTATATATGTATAAACAATATGATTAAAACTAGATAACAATTTCGTATTTTTTTTATTTATGATATTTTCGGTCTACATTCTAATTTAAGAATTTCCTACCAAAAGCCTGTCCCAAAGGTAGTATTATTAACCAATAACAGCATGTCGTCAAAAGCTTGTTTCTTGATTAAATAAGGAATTGTTGGATAGCGAAACCCCAATTGGCTGTCATCTTGCTCTATTTTGGGTTCCACCATCCCACAATTCCTTTTTTCATTAAGAGATGGGTTCTACATGACACGTTTTGATTGGTTAAAAATAACATCATTGGGACAGACCTTTGGTAGAAAAGTTATTAGATTACAATGAAGAGTAAAAGTATCAGAAATAAAAAGAAACGAAATTCAAATTTTACTTGGATTGATGTATTAGGGACACATATTATTCAATTTGCACCATTAACATTTCACATGCAAAATCTGTGGTTCCTGTAATTCCAGAAAAATCAGGTTATGATGGCGCTATCACAGGCCTAGAAATATTAAAACAGAACTTGAATCATGTTGTTATTCAGAGTTTCACAACTGACCTATTTTCAGCCTGTGTACCTACTGAAGTTGGAAATTTAGAACTTATTTTCATCTCTACACTTCGAGACGAATTTGGTCTTATTTGTGTAGGCTTTAGCTCTGCTATCAATGGACCATGATATTTTGTAGGCCTATATCACTACCAAAATGTTATTGCAATGCTGATATCATGATCAAACAGGAATTTTCTAGAATTACAGGAAGCATATACGAATTGGTATTGTCCCTAATACAAATTAAAAGATAAGAACACCTCTAGAATTCAGAGACCTTCTGTAAATGAGAAAATATTAACAGCATTCACTTTTCAATAAAAACAGCTGAAGACATGTAAGCCTACAATAAATCTTACACAAACACTCCTCCTTTTTTAGAGAGTTTGTTTATAATGCATATGGGTGTGCTTGATTGGTGAGTTCGAACAGTATGCAAGCTGATATGTCATCCATCCATTTCCTTCTCCACCATTTTGAATTCTGTCTGCATCAATTAATTTTTCAGCACACATGGAACGCATTCTGAACTCGTTCCAACTTGTTTTATTGAATGTTCTGTTGATTCCTTAAATCCTGTATGTGCAGAACCCACCAATCAAGCAGCCCCATAGTGTGGCAGTGAGAATGGTTTTGATTCAAATGATAAATAAATAAATAAATTAGAGACTATTTCACAAACATTCAGATGAATAAAATTCCTATTACCTATTCAAGCACCATTTTACAGAGTCAAATATATCTCTTGAGAAAACATTTTGAAACTTTAAGTCCATGGTTCACCATTTTCGGGAGGCAATTGTACCACAGTCATGACTCATTCTAAGAGCCTTCATTTTGAAAAATCATTAAAGACTTGATAAATCAAAATTATAATATATAGTTTATTTACTCTTATAGTTCTTATCATCCAGACGTACAACTTTCCGATACCCAAATTTCCAGGATATCGATAAGCTTGAGAACGAATTAAATAAAAAGTTAAATTTTATTTTTTTGAGGTCTATTTGAAGGAATTATGTGATTTTGGTACAGTTCTTGTACTTCTGAAGACTACCTTAATATGTTCAAGTCCCGAAAAAGGCGAACCTGTCCCTTTAACAGAAATTGCCCTGTTATATTCAAACAGGGAGTAAATACTAGCTTTTCAATAACAAGATTTTTCTTACAAATCAAATCTCTTTTTGAACCCATTTTGTAACCATTGTTAAACATGGAAAGATAGAAACAATTGTATAAAGCTGACTTGATTCAAGTGATGCATGCCCAGAGGGGGTACAGGTTAGCACCCCCAATGGTACCCCCCTCCCTCTTTATTTCTAACAAATCTAAAAAATTGATTTTTATACGTGTTTATTTCGTCCCAAAATATGTTTCAGAATGCACCAAATCAATCCCTTTTTTCTAAAATTTTCTTCAGAGAACCCCCCCTCTCAGACGCTCCATGAGAGTTTTGCGACTATGATGCCTCCACAGAGAAGCCAAACTTGTAAATAGCATCGATAGTTGTACCCTTATTTGTACCCCCAGTCTCGGAAGACTACAGCCATCACTGTGCATGCCCCTAAAATACTCCAAATTTATTTTCTTGCACATACGTGTTAAATTTCTTCAATTATATTTTTCAAAAACAAATTATTATTCCGCCATTTTTAATTCCCACTGATTTCCAAACACTTATAATATACGAAACAGCAACAGTTCAACTGTTCACTCATCACAAAAACATTGACGTTGTTGATGTTGATGCTGTTGGTGTTGCAGTTGTGCTCATAGAAAATAAGTCTGAGGTTTGATTTTTAGCAAGGCAATACGGCAATTCTTTTCCATGACTACAGCCCTCACTGCTCACGGCGTTTACAATAGCTAATATAGTTCCAACAATGGCTACCAGGATACCAAATATGGCAGTAAGTATTGGGCCAATATTACCACGCGAGAATAACGCTTCTTGACGTAACCTCATTACACATAACGATGGAATGATATATGCCAATGGTGCCGCAGCCAACACTCCCTGAAATGAAAATATTTTGGATTATTACATATTCTTGCAATTTGGAAGTTATAGTCCAGGACACTGTTTCTCAAAAATTTGTTCGATTGAACTTACACATTAAGTGGAGAAAAAAGTTACTTTTGACGTTAGTGAATCATTAATTTATTCGTATGTATACTATATTTTGGAAACAGGGCTAAGAGACCTTATTTTCGAAAACAACAAATAATCTAAATGTTAAGAAATATAGTAATCTGATTGGATAAAAAAACTTATTTAAAATTGATTTTAGTGATTCACCAATTTCATAAATTTGCACCATTCCAATTTTCAGTCAGACGTCTGTGTTTCTTGCCATTCCACAAAAAATAAGTGACGTCATTTTTCTTGAAATTTGGTCCTTCGCAATTAGTGATGTCATCAAACATTTAGTTTTAGTGGAATTGCAAGAACCATAGACGTCTGATTAAAAATTAGAATGGCGCAAATTGATTCTTTCATTGTCCCCGATACACATAAAATTTTTAGAAGACCTCTTTACAATCCCTTTAATATGGGTTATTAAAAATTAAAAACCCAACAGTACTCACATTAAATTCTAGTACAACACCTAAACAATCTGTTGACATGGAAACAGCTCCCGCTAAAAATACCACAATGACTGTAATGGTCACATGTCTCCATAATGGAATCGGTGGGTTGGAGGCAAAAACAGCATTTTCTATAACCTATAATACAAAAATATTTTTTCCACAAACACTGAGCTAAAAATTTAAAATGAGCTGCCAGTGGGAGTATGTTACCTTGCCTGGCAGCTAGTCTTTTGAAAATAAGTTCACACTTTCGTTCTGTTATTTTTAGCCACTTGCGTTAGGGTCTAAAGACAGGCCTCTTGAAAGTTCATCTGTTTGATGATCCAGCCAACCAATCAGATTTCAGCCCTCTCCAACACTGGACTTTGGTGACAGGAACTACAGATGTATTCTGAGAAGCATTGAACACTCTCTTTTTGGATAGTGCAAGTATTAATGGACAGAATTTGTCTAGCTTGTTTGAATTCTACCAAAGAATGGTGAATGAACGGCTGTTTTGTTTTGAAATGGGTTCTGGATGTAAACAAGTGGTTGCCTAGCAAATTACACCCACTTCCCTAATCAATCTTTGTATATCAAAGGCAGTCACCAATCTGTGTCAAATCATACCAAAAATCTAATTTGAACATGATATTGTTGATTTAATCAAACACACAAAATTTCGTAAAATTTTGACATAAACTGCCAACAAATTTTGATGCATTTTTCCTAAGTCTTCAAATTCGAAGATGACCAAGATCTCATTGTAATATAAATGATTACACCAAATTTCATTTAAATCGTGTGAAAACTGTAGTCTCTATTGTATTCACAAGCCACTTGTGGACGGACGGATGGACAGGGGCGATGACAATATATGACTACATTATAATGAGGTCTGGATGTAAAAAAATGTTTGACTATATAGCTAGATATCAAGATAGAATATTTACCTCTCGTGTTACAAAACATTCAACAGGGTATGTTAACATGATAGTAATAGAGAAACATAATCGTGCTATATTCATCAATACATCATCTCGACAATAATTCTCCATCAAGTCACCTGGAATTACAAAATAATTGAATTGGTTGGTGCTCGATTGGAGAGTTCTAAACAGGTTCCGACTGTTGCAAATCTGGCCTCAATCAAATGGTATGAAAGTAGAATATGTCACAATTAAAATTTTCCAATCTATTTCCTTCTCTGCCATTTTGAATTCTGTCTGGAAGGTTTTTTTCAGAACACATGGTACGCATTCGGAACTTTGGTCAATAAGTGAAGATGATTTATTCATGGTCATCAAATTTTCACACACCAATCGAGATTGGAACCCACAGCCAACATTGGTTAATATATCATACCTTGTGTATGTCCAGTAAAAGAAATATAACCCACTACTCCTATTAATATACACATGAATGCAGCGAAACCAATACTGAGATGGGTGACTGTACTCCAACGTTTAGAAGTTGGATTATCTAATGATCCATGAATTAGGAATGTATTATGATGACACATATAAGCTGAAATACAAAATTCCAATTATAGCAGTCTAAGTAAATTAAGATCAAACTTTCTTTCCGTTTTTTATTCGCTTTTATTTTCAATATTGCCACTTCAGTTAGGGTCAAACGACAGCCATTAACAGTTAGTCAAATTAACCTTATGACTTAACTCTATGAGGTCTGCTTTAACCAATCAAATTTATACCCTCTCCAGCCCTGGCATTTTGTGACACGGTGTTCATCTGGTTAGGTCAAAAGGTTAATTTGATCATTGTCCATGATGACTGTCATTAGACCACCCTAACTGATGTGACCATATTAAAAAAAAAATTTTAATAAAAAACAGAAGGAAAGTTAGATATAATTTTAATTGGAATGCAATTTATAGTACTACGCTGCAAAAAAGTCTATCTAATTCAAATTTGATTACACCATTCATTCGAATTAACACGTGAAAATTCTGAGTTCATCAACCAATGAACGCAAAAAAAACTACATTCAGTCCTTAAATAAGCACACTTCTTTAATAAAATATTAGAGTAGTCCAAACAATCTAAAATATATCAAATTTGCCACTTACCAAATGCTAAAATAGCTATAGCTTGTGTTACATTGTAGTTAGCAAAATTCCATGCCCCTTCTGTAGCAGGACTGAAAAATAAACAAAATTGGTAATGTAATTTTTGCACTGCAATTATCCATTCTATTAAAGGGATTGTAAGGAGTTTTTCGAATTTTTTTTATGTGTATTAGGGACGCTGATTGCATCATTAGCACCATTCCAATTTTCAATTAGATGTCTGCAATTTCATTCAAACTAAGTGTTTGATGTCGTCACTAATTGCAAGAGGCCTTAAGTGATACAGCATATTTTGCTTTTAAAGACCTACATGTTGTAATATGGTCCACTTTTACAAGTGTAAAAAGAAAAAAAAAAAAATTCCAAATTTACTTACATATCTTTGGCAAAACCTGCTGTTCTAATAACAACACACACAAATATAAACCAAATCAAAACAATGGATAAAAACGCCCACTGGAAAATAAATGACAAAAGTCACTCTTTTGGCCAACATTAAAGGCATTGTAAAAAGGTTTTCGAAATTTTTTTATATGTACAGGGACACTGATTTACAATTTACACCATTCCAATTTTCAATCAGATGTCTGTGGTTCCTTCAATTCAACTAAAACTAAGTGTATGATGAGGTCACCAATCGTAAAGGGCCTTATATGATAAAGCATATTTTGCGATTAATCATCAAAAAGTTAGTGCTGAAGTCTGATTGAAAATTAGAATGGTGCAAATTTATGCTATCAATATCCCCAATACACATACAAAATTTAGAAAACCTTTTTACAATCCCTTTAAAAAAAATCGACATGGAAAAAATGAATACGTGTAATATAATGACTAGATATTCTAGATTAAATTATTAAAAGCTAGATAAAGGACTCTGTTTTTTTACTGCTTCAAAGACAATCTGTATGATATCAAGTCTTATTTCATTCTATGTAAACAGAAATTTGATTTGTGACAATCAGATAACATATTGATTGGAATCGCTGATGATTACACGACAGGCAAAATCAAGCCTTTAATTAGAAATATTAACCAGTAACAATCTAATTGTCACATTAGGTGTAATTTGTGGAGGTACTAATATTAAGGTTCTATAGCACTGTCAGTGAGAGCGTTGGTTCTTTACATGACGTCATTTACTTGGTTATGTCAAGCAAATGGTGACTATGGGTTCTAATCGCAATCAGCGTGTAAAAATCTGATGACCTTAAGTCTTCATCACTCATAATTCGGGGTGACCCACCAGTGGCGGAGCCAAAGGAGGGGCAGAGGGGGTTGCCGCCCCCACACAGCCCTGAAAGCAGGTTTATCAGGTAAAAATCTCATCGGACTTAAACCTTGCTCCGACACTGGGACCCAGCTGTAAATGGAAAGATCACTGCCAAGGACCAGCTTGTAGAAAGGATCCTTAACTGTGAACCTAAGTTGTTATCCTTGTAAAATATAGTTGTTCTTTCTTTCTTTTTATAAACCCATTTACATCAGGCCACTATAAAGTGTTCCGTTCTCATTCCAGACCAGGCCACGATAAAATGTGCCCATTTACGTGCCCATTTACATTATAGTAAACTCAAGCAGTCTGAGAAGCGTGGAACTCTTTTTGAAGAAGTTAGAATGAATCCTTGTCGTCACCCTGATGTAATCAAAGATCTGGATGTAATCAACAAAAGAGGTCATATAAAATATTGGATCACAAAAGGGGGTCATATGAATTATTGGGGTATATGAAATATTGAATCACAAAAGGGGGTCTTATGAATTATCGGGATATATGAAATATTGAATCACAAAAGGGGGTCTTATGAATTATCGGGGTATATGAAATATTGAATCACAAAAGGGGGTCTTATGAATTATCGGGATATATGAAATATTGAATCACAAAAGGGGGTCATATGAATTATCGGGATATATGAAATATTGAATCACAAAAGGGGGTCATATGAATTATCGGGGTATATGAAATATTGAATCACAAAAGGGGGTCTTATGAATTATCGGGATATATGAAATATTGAATCACAAAAGGGGGTCATATGAATTATCGGGATATATGAAATATTGAATCACAAAAGGGGGTCTTATGAATTATCGGGATATATGAAATATTGAATCACAAAAGGGGGTCTTATGAATTATTGGGGTATATGAAATATTGAATCACAAAAGGGGGTCATATGAATTATTGGGGTATATGAAATATTGAATCACAAAAGGGGGTCTTATGAATTATTGGGATATATGAAATGTTGAATCACAAAAGGGGGTCATATGAATTATTGCGGTATATGAAATATTGAATCACAAAAGGAGGTCTTATGAATTATTGGGATATATGAAATGTTGAATCACAAAAGGGGGTCATATGAATTATTGGGGTATATAAAATATTGAATCACAAAAGGGGGTCTTATGAATTATTGGGATATATGAAATGTTGAATCACAAAAGGGGGTCATATGAATTATTGTGGTATATGAAATATTGAATCACAAAAGGGGGTCTTATGAATTATTGGGATATATGAAATGTTGAATCACAAAAGGGGGTCATATGAATTGTTGGGGTATATGAAATGTTGAATCACAAAAGGGGGTCATATGAATTATTGGGGTATATAAAATATTGAATCACAAAAGGGGGTCATATGAATTATTGGGGTATATGAAATGTTGAATCACAAAAGGGGGTCATATGAATTATTGGGGCATATAAAATATTGAATCACAAAAGGGGGTCATATGAATTATTGGGGTATATGAAATATTGAATCACAAAAGGGGGTCATATGAATTATTGGGGTATATGAAATGTTGAATCACAAAAGGGGGTCATATGAATTATTGGGTATATATAATATTGAATCACAAAAGGGGTCATATGAATTATTGGGGTATATGAAATATTGAATCACAAAAAGGGTCGTATGATATATTGGATTGTAAAAGGGGGTCATACAAAATATTGGATAGCAAAGGGGGGGGGGGGGCATATGAAATATTGGGTCATATGAAATATTGCATCGCAAATGAGGGTCATATGAAATATTGGGTCACAAAAGGGGTCATTTTGAATCATAAACTGCGATACCACTTAAATTGAACCCTGTATAAGATACACAATAAGAGAGATTAAAGAAACTATTGTCACAAAACCCAAGAGACAGTATGATGTCAAGTCAACCTTCAGATTTCAATAAATGAAACAAGAAAAATCAATATTTTGGGTTTTATAGTAATTTATTTTTCTAGTGAAATTGAAATAAGTCTGATAAATTATTCAGTATTTATCAAAGGAAGAGATAGGTTTTCTAATTAAATTGCTGATTTTATACAATGCAAATAGGGTTGCCAGCTATTAGGAAGATAATCAGAAAATTAGAAGGTGATGGCAGTATTTTCTTAAAGGAATTGTAAAAGGTTTTTCTCAATTTTGTATGTGTACGAGGATAGTGCTGACACAATATATCGGTGAATCGATGTATCGTGATACGAAATGCCATGATACGTGTATCGTATCACGACATTGTGTATCGATACTTGGCGATACCTTTTATTACATGAAAAAATGGGGATTTTTTTAAGTTGTTTTATGATATAACAATTTTTTTCACTGAAATTGTTAGAAACTTTTTATAAGACAGTGGACACTAATAACCACTTCTATCAACTATATTACCAAATATCACAGTTATAAAGTTATAAATTAATATATCTAGAAACTATTTATAAGACAATGGATGTTAACCACTTCTATGATGTTAACCACTTCTATCAACTATATTACCAAATATCACAGTTATAAAGTTATAAATTAATATATATATAGAAACTATATATAAGACAGTGGACGCTAACAACTTTTATCAACTATATTACCAAATATCACAGTTATAAAGTTATAAATTAATATATATAGAAACTATTTATAAGACAATGGACGCTAACCACTTCTATTAACTATATAACCAAATATCACATTTATAAAGTTATAAATTAATATATATAGAAACTATTTATAAGACAGTGGATGTTAACCACTTCTATCAACTATATTACCAAATATCACAGTTATAAAGTTATAAATTAATATATATAGAAACTATTTATAAGACAGTGGATGTTAACCACCTCTATCAACTATATTACCAAATATCACAGTTATAAAGTTATAAATTAATATATATAGAAACTATTTATAAGACAGTGGACGCTAACCACTTCTATCAACTATATTACCAAATATCACAGTTATAAAGTTATAACTTAATATATATAGAAACTATTTATTAGACAATAACCACTTCTATCAACTATATTACCAAATATCACAGTTATAAAGTTATAGAAACTATATATAGAAACTTTGAAGGTAAAATGTTAATTTTTATCCCATTACACAATATCGCAATACGTATCATATCGTCACGAGATATATTTTTATATAATGACAATGGTAATGTAAAACAAATTGGACTCACCTTACTGAGGCGAGATATATTTTTATATAATGATAATGGTAATGTAACAAAACAAGTACTAAGGAATATAATAAATTGACGATTTCCTAATATAGAATGTACTATCGAATAACCTGAAATATAGAAATAAATAAATTTGAAACTTTTTAAGACTGAGATATCATGTACATAAAATAAAATCATCTAAATATCTATTTCAGAATACTTGGTCAGTCTTGGGCCTCATAACCCTCGTTTATACTGGCATAAATATTGATCTGTCACTCATTGTAATTCTGCTGGTAATTCTCTTCTAATTTAGCTTATCATGAATTAATTAAGGACATGTGAGACAAACTGGTATTTATCCAAGTCATTAGAACACCTCTACTAAGTATTAGCATTTTCATTTTCATAAATGAAAATAAGGGAATCCATCTTTAAAGGTACTATTAAATTTGAACAATGCAGCAGTCTGAACTGAATATGACACTGAAATGGAGCAAAGAGACACTGTAAAAGGTTTTGACAATAAGGCAGTCTGTTAACAATGCCTGCAAGTTCCTAATACCATAATCCCAGAAACTGATACAAAGACAGCAGAAGACAATATGTCTGATAATTTTGAAATGGAAAAGTAAATCTTCTTAAAAAGTTCTATTAAACCATTCAATAAAGCTTTCAGATAGCCTAAGGTGAAGCATTAGTTTAAAAATTTAAAAGTAAATCCAGATTGAAATATGTTTTTAAAGGGACAGGCTATCCTTTTTTGGGAATTGATTTGGGTCTTCAGAACTACTGGAAATGTACAAAAAATTGCATAATTCCTTAATTCCTCACTATATATTTCTATAGATGTCTTTTCTATATATGATAATCTCAAGAAAAGACTAGTCGTCATTTTAACTTTCAAATTCTAGACACACATGCAATTGAAGCCTCAAATGTGGATGATGAACTGTGAACTTAGCTGAAAAATTCCCACTTCTGAGACTAAGGTAAAGGTCAAATGGATGGCGACCCTGTCCCTTTAATGAAAAAATAAGAAGGCTGTATGGTGCATAAATTTGTCAAATTAGTCAAATCAATATGGAGTGTAACAGACTATATACATTCTGCTTGTCAAATTCAATTTTACTTTAGCTGGTGCATAAATTTGTCAAAATAGTCAAATCAGAATTGAGTGTAACAGACTATATACATTCTGCTTGTCAAATTCAATATTATCAGACAATGTTGATAAATGTCTAAATTTCTGCAAACAAATATTGCTAAGATAATATGATTTGATTTGTATGGTTTCATTGCAAGGCATACTAGACGATAAATCATTGGATATTTAAGTGTAAACCAAGCGATAAATGTCAAAGATATAAAAGATGATTGGAGTTATTGTCTGTATTCAGGGATGTAAAATCTAAACAGACAATAATATTCTCTAAACTTAATGGAGGAGATTAGAAAATCGGTTCCTCATTGTAGACACACGTATAAAAGCAAACTTTATTAAAAAATATCCACCATTTGACACCTGACTGTTAGATAATAAGATTGTATAAATTCAGTCTGATTCCGTTAAAGGGACAGGTTTGCCATCTGTTTTACTAACTGTACCTTAATGTCAGAAACAGAAATTTTTAGCTAAGCTGATCGGTAATAGTGTTCACAGTTTACCGTCGACTTTTAAGCTTTCAAATACACGTGTGTTCAGAATTATCTGAGTCGTCATTTTTTGAGACTCTGTTATATATAAAAAAGACATATAGAAACAGAAAGAGAAAGAGGGATTTTTGTGGATTTCTAGTACTTCTGAAGACTATTTACATAATATATTCAAAACACAAATCAACCCCACAAAATGGTGGTATGTCTGAAGAGAGCTGTGAACACTATTACTGATTAACTTACCTTAAAAAATCCTGTTTCTGAGACTAAGGTATGATTGGTCAAAAAAATGGCGCCTCTGTCCCTTTAAATAGATTGACTCCCACCTTAATAATGATATAAATAAATAATTTTCTTACCATCTCCAGCAAACATGAGAACTATCTTGGTAATAGTATCACCAATAATCACATTATAACTCACCATAGCTATAAATATATAATACTTTATTAGTACTTTCACAGACTAATAAAACTAAGACCAAACTTTCATTCCAGTTTTTTTCATTAGATAGCTAGAAAAAATATTTTGATTGCTTCAAAATTACAGGCATTGCCAAGCTTTATTACTTGATTAAATCAGAAAGAAGATTCACAGAAGAACATGGAACAAAAGTTTAGCATAGCAACTTCAGGTAGAATATAGCTCCATTAGATCAAGGCACAACACTTTCGTTCTGTTTTTTCTTTGTGAGCTTTTATTTTTAGTATAGTCACTTCAGTTAGGGTCTAACGACAGCCCACTTGAACGTTTGTCAAATTAACTTTTTGACCTAACTCGATGACGTCTGCTTTAACCAATCAAATTTCTGCCCTCTCATTTTTGGTCAATTTCAACTTTTAAGAGAGCTGTCGTTAGACCCTAACTGAAGTGGCTATATTAAACAAAAAAGATAATAAAAAACCGAGCAAATGGCCCAAAAAAGCACTGCCTATAACAGCCACTAGATACTTACCAATAAAAGGATAAAGAAATTGTAAAACTGTAAGAATGTAATACCCTGGTTTACCAAACGCCACTAGAACCATGTCCTAAAAATAAACATTAATCATTTCATCAAAGATGGATATAAAAAATGAAAAAATAATTTTTGTTTTTTTTTGCAATTTGCAAGCACAGTTTCAGTTCCTTTGCATTGGACCTAAACAAACATGAGTTCTGCAGATGTTTGATGCTCCCTTTAAATTTTGGGCCATATTATGGGTGACCTCTTGAAATCTCGTAGATGCCATATTAGACTTTTTGGTACCATTTGAAAGTTCGTAAAAGTGTTCGTCAGTGATGTTTGTGCGAACACAGTGTGTGTCCGTTCCCTTCATTACTAGCAAACAAGTTGTAGAAAAGTATAAAATCAAATTCCATTTTATGTCTTTCCATGTGACACATCCATCATGTCCAAATTACATTCCCATTCGTCATACTTCCTCGGGGCTGGGGTAACACAAGTGAGAAAAATTAAGTATTCATAGCTAAATATTGTCCTCTCGAAATTGGCCCTACTGTATTGGAAGCAAATTTCAGCCAATCAAAACAAATCACTCATTATGACTCTTTGTTTTCGAATATAAACAAAACTACAGCAGCGTGCCATTACATATTTTGATGAATATGTACGGTACAGGATCGAGTAAGATTTTCGTTAGTAAGAATGGAAGCAGAGAGGAAATAAAAACCTTACTTTGGAATATCTACTTGGAAAGAATGTGTTCTTATCTCTTCAAACGGGCGGTGGCAAAGCGGTGTTGTGTTTGTTTACATGACCACATTTTTGTTCTAACGATATGATTGGTCAGATTTCCATGCCCCCAAAACGAAACGTAGTGGGCTTAGTTTAATACGGGTTAATAACACCATGTTGAAACCCATATTCAAGATATGATGCTAACATGTCTAACATGTTCTGTGCATTATAGGAAAGCCATAAAATATCCCTGCTTCCTTGGAGACTGGCCATAGCAATCAATAAGTAATTCTCAAGTGTGGTCATTTACATTGTTGAAACAAACATAAATCAAATCTTTCATGTCCCTGGGGAAATTTTAGAATATACCAGAACAGAGACATGAACCATAAATCCTAAGTTAAAGGGATAGATGCAGCATTTTGGAGGAGGGGGGGTGGGGGGGGGGGGTGATTTGATTCTTGAATATATGTAAATAGTCTTCAGAAGTACTAGAAATGTATGAAAATCGCATAATTCCTTCAAAAATATCTCAAACTAAGAATTTCTCTTCTTAATGCTATATATCTCTTTTCTATTGACAGTGTCCCAAGACACTTTCAAACACGGATAATTCTGGACACACATGGATTTGAAGGCTCAAACTTTGAAGTAGAAAGTACTCAAGGGCAAGACAAGCTGTTATAACAGATCCCAAGGCCAAAGACTAGAAGTAGAAAGATCTGACAGCAAGACTAGCTGTAAAAAAGGACATGATTCGATTCTTAAAAAAAGATCAACAGAATATATCAAAATCCTACATTTTCTCTAAAATGTCAAATGTCTGGTTCTAAATTAGGTTGTTCAAATATTGCATTCAGAAAAAAAAAACGTTTTATTTTCAATTTCAAAATTGGTAATTGAACAGTAATTGAAATTTTAAAATTAGTTTTCAATCCAGACTGTTAAAGGGATTGTAAAGAGTTTTCTAAAGTTTTTTTATGTGTATCAGATAATTCTGGACACACATGGATTTGAAAGCTAACATTTGGTGAACTGTGAACACTATTACTGAATGATTCAGCTAAAAATTCCCGTTTCTGAGACTAAGGTATGATTGATCAAAATGTTGGTTAACCTGTCATGTTAAACAAAAGCTTTTACAATGGATAATTACATCATATTTATTGCTTAATGATTGGTTATAAGAAAAATTCCATTGCTTCCATTATGAGCTGTTGAATGGGCATAAAAGATATCAAAAAGCAATAATTGCGTCTGGTATAAGCTACACTATAGGCAAGAATATCATATATTATCTAACCTGGTAACAATGTGTATTAGACAGACGACCTCCTTCTATTAACAGGAAAATGGAGTAATCTAAAAACAGAAAAACAAAACAAAATAATTTAATAATGCAAAAAATGGGGTAGACTATCTTAATGTGGTAACAAAGTTAATCAGTATTGACAGAAAAATGACAAGTTAATGGCAGAAAAGGAAATAGTAGGAACGCAGTATTGATTTTCTTCAATATGAGGATAATAATCACTTTATCAAAAATCCTTAAACAGATTGTGAAGAGGTTTTCTTAACTTTTTATTTGTATCGAGGACAATGATAGCATCAATTTACACCATTCCAATTTTCATTCCAACGTCTGTGGTTCTTGTAATTTCATTAAAACTAACATGTTTTATGACGTCACTAGAGAGGAAATCAGTGTCCTCGATACAAATAAAAAGTTTAGAAAACATCTTTACAATCCCTTTAAAAAGCTAATGCAGATAAGCAATGCTATGTCGCCTAGTGTGCAATGAGGAAATTATGCCAATACAGCAGAACACTAAAACTGTGTTTGTGTGTGATGACATCACTAATCGCAAAGGGCTGTATTATGTGATAAAGCATATTTTGCGATTAGTGATTACAGTTGGCTGTGACCCCCACAAAACAGGGCCTAGTTTTTCTGTCTGCACACCAGCCTACAACTATCAAAATATCTATTAGAGGCTGGAATGGAGACAGATGTGAACTGATCTTAAAGGGATTGTATTGGTTTTATTAAATTTATCATGTGTATTGGGGACACTTAACTTAAGACCTTATGTGAAGCAAATTTTGCAATTAATGGCATCATCAAAGACTTATTTTTTGTGGAATTGCAGGAACCACAGACATCTGATTGAAATTCGAAATTGTGCAAATTGATGCTATCAGTGTCCCCGATACACATTTACAAAACCAATTTACAATCCCTTTAAAGTCATAGAAAGAAATGAACTAATGTAGATTTTATGTATTGAAAAAGTGACATTGAAAAAATGACATTGATATATTGACATTGGAATAGGAATATTATAAATGTCAAGAGGTATAATCCATTATAACATCACTTCAATTACTTATAGCTTTCCAAATACATCTCATCAGTCAAAATACGCCATCACATTATCTGGTTTGTTTGAAGGCTTCAGGCCTCTTTCCATTGAAGAGACTTTTAGATTGTGTTTGATGAAGTCATCAGGGCTACTTTTGTATCACAATGAAGTGGAGATGCACAAGTAGAAAATGTCAATCAAACTAGAAAAATTATGTATGATCGAAGCAGATCAGTCTTACTCTTTTGGAAACACCTGATGGTACTTCTCTTTAAAGGAGTTCACTATTAAACAAAGTTATTCCTCTTTGGACGATATTTTTGATTGACGGAATACATAATACCTACATACCTAAATATACATAATACATACATATACATTTTACATATACTTCAATTACATATACTTTAATTACATATACACACATTATACATACATTTATATACATTGCACATACATCATAAGTTCATATACATACACTAGTCCGCAACATCTGAGTCTATTCGAGCCTCTGATGGATATTTTGACAGTTGTCAGCAGGAGTAGAGTGAAGAAAAAGACCCTGTTAAATGGTGATTTTCCACACCTCCAAAGATGTGTTTTTTCTAATACAATATTGAATCACGTGAGTATCACGTGACTCTGTGACCTTTGAATTTTTGGCTGCGCACACAGTTTTATTTGGCCGTTGCTAGATCTGTTTCGCCAAAATAGAAATTGATGGAACCAGTGTAGGGAGAAAATGATGGTATGACTGAAGCAAATACATTATACATACACACATATATATATTATAAATACCTATACATCCATTATAATTACATATACATAAACTATATGATGCATTATACATACATACATTATATATATATATACATTATACATACATACATTATACATACAATAATCATATTGTAAGGTCATGAACAGAATATGGCTTACCTGTTATAGAAGCAACAAAACCAACTAGAATAATTCCTAAACCAAATCCAGCTTGTCTCAATGCAAATGGTACACCTGAAAGTAAAGAAAAATAAACAAGAATGAATTGACTTGAATCCATGTGAGTTAAAAAACTGAAATAAAACTGGGACCACTCGATTGATGAGTTCTGCATGTTCGGGACTCAAAGAATCAACCAGACATTCAATAAAACATGTTGGAACAGATTTAAGCACGCTTTCCACGTGTGCTGAAAAAATAGTAGGTGCAGAATTCAAAATGGCGGAGCAGGAATTAGATGGGAAAATTTTGAATGTGCATATCTGCTTTCATAAGGTAAGCCAATCAGTAATAGTGTTCACAGCTCAATGTCGATATCTAAGCCATCAAATACATGTGTATCTAGGATTAAACAATTACAAAATTAAAAAGATGACTTGTCTTTTTGAGACGCTGCCATATATAGAAAATATATATTTAGAATTGAAAGTAAAATTCCTAGTTTGGGTATATTTGAAGAGATTTTGAGATTTTCGTGCATTTTAGTACTTCTTATAAAGACTATTAAAGCACAATAAAGACCCAAAATCTATCCTCGAAAATGCTGACTGTTCCTCTTTAACATCTTTGAAGGTCAGTTGTAAAAGTTATTTGAAATTTAAGAAGAGAATTATCAGCATTATTTTATTTTAAAACCACACAAATAAATATTATTGTAAATAATACGTTTTGTGTTTCAACCAATCCTGTGGTGTGTGGTTATTTTCTGCATACTATTAATAAAACAACATCCGGGTCATTCTTCAAGAAACCCGCCAAGGCTGTTAAACACTTGTTGTAATTTTGCAGTTTTTAAACTACGATTACCAGCCGTTTACTTGCCGATCGGCTTTTGTTTCTTGTAAGATAAGTAGCATATTATTGTCTGATTAATTTCAGTGTTTGAACGGATCGTGTCAGCGACGAGTTAGTCATAATATTATTAAAAAAAAAGCGTTTGGTGCTTGGCCTCGTTTTCGTTTGGTTGATACAACATGGCGGGTTTTCTTCCTGTACATGAGCGTGTGCCTCTTTATTCCGTAACAGCTGGGGCTGTGTTTGGCGTATTTTATCATTATTGTTTTAGCCCAACAGGAATATGAGCATTATTAGATATTTGAGTTGTTTTATGTAGTGTAAGTTTTACACCAATATTTTATGTTTCTCATATTCTTGTGGTCATGCAAAATAAATGACATTTCACACCATAAAATTGTTCTGATATGTTTGACGGATGTGGGGAGTTGGGTTGAGGACACAAATGGCAGCCCTGATCACAGTGCTTGGTATCAAATTACTCTTTTACATTGCAGGAATTTCAATCCTGCTGAGAGCTAATCATTTATTCTAGATGCAATCCTTCATTTATTCCCAGGGTTAACTCATTAGGATTGCTACCAACACATCAATTAGTCCAGTTTGAAATTAATATGGCTGGATACAAGATTCTTGCAGGTTGACCAGCACAGTGTATGCATTTTAATTAAAGGAATACTACCTCTTAGAATGGACATAAAATTTAAAGTCTCAAACTTGGTCAATAAGTGTATATATTCATCAGTTAGACTTACCAGGTACCATGACTAAAGAATAGAATCTCTATATAAGATGATATATCCATTAAACTAAATAATTATTGAAACACTGTTCTAAGCATATTTCATAATTACTTAGTTTTATAGATTTATTAGATTATAGAGAGATTCTGTTGTATAGTTATGACACCAGGTAAGTCCAGTGATGAACAAAGACTCATTTTGAAAAATTCTATATTTTGGTCATAATAAGAGGTGTTATACCTTTAAATAGCTATGCCAGACCACCCCTTAACATGCCTACAGAGCAAACACTATTAGCTTTGTGGAGTAGCTAAAAACATGCCTTGCTGTCCAATTCCGATGTACATGAACCACAAAAACATTTGTATTATATGATAGCATATTTTGCAGACAAAGATTCTAATTATCATACAACAGTACTGTTCCCAAGTTCATAACACAGGTTAATAAAAATGTTATGAACTCATAGAACAGGTTATTAACTATGTAAATTTGTTCATGCATTCATGCACCATGTAAACAAAACAACATGGCATTCATTGAAGTTTGCCACTCACTTACTTGAAGCTAAATTGTTCCAATTTGATTAAAAGTTTCAATTTAGTTATCACAAACATGTTTCTCTAGATCTTATTTGTTTCAAGCAATACATCTTTGTGCAAAATTTCAATTCAATTCTCAAATAAATGTTAAAGATGAGTTTCCTTATTTTTTGGCGTAAAATTAAGCAAACAATTTGATTAATTTGTGTTTCTAATGAATTTATATCTTATCATATCATTATATTCTTATTGCATAATGTCCCTGTATGTACAGTCTGGATAAACAACAAATGACTTTTTAACCTTTCTTGATTGTTCACTCATTGGAATTCTGCGGGTAATTCTCCCCTAATTTAGCTAATTATGAATTAATTATAGACATGTGAGACAAATTGGTATTTTTTCAAGTCATTTGAACATCTCTACTTTCTATTCATATAAGTAATAGCATGTTCATTATCATAAATGAAACCCATTTTTAATTTTATATCAATTGAAATATCAATAACTTTCAAAGGAACGAATCCTTTGTGAATCAATCTATCTCAAGATTCAAAGGCACATGAAAAAGAAATAGCGAGTGATGTTAGGTTTTGATTGACAGGTTGACAAGCAAGACTAACAGGAAACTATAGGAACATTCAATATAGTTTTATTGAGAATGAGAAAAGTCTGGAATTTCAAAGTTCCATGCAAATTATTTAACAATCATAGATGGAATCCTGTCTGAAGAGGAACTGTTTGATAATGAAGCCACAAACGACTTGCATATTCATATACGAGTTTGAGAATTGATCAATCGATATCTTTTAAAGTGCAATATTTTATTCCATCATTAAACGGATTGTAAAGAGGTTTTCTAAATTTTTTATGTGTATCAAGGATACTGAGCATCAATTTGCACCCTTTACAATTTTCAGTCAAACGTCCATGGTTCCTGCAATTCCAGAACAACTAAGTATTTGATGATGTCACTAATCGCAAAATATTCTTTATCACAAAAGGCCATTGGCGATTAGTGACATCATGAAACACTTAGTTTTAGTGGAATTGCAAGAACCACAGACATCCAATTGAAAATTGGAATGGTGCAAATTAATGTTATCAGTGTCCCCGATATACATAAAAAATTTAGAAATCCTGTTGACAATCCCTTTAATATATTCTATTCATTTCTCAAACTTTCTTATTTTCCCACATCTATAGAAGAATAAATGAATTCCCAAGTTTAACCTAAATCTAAACTCAGACACCAGAAGATCACGAGACAAGGATTTTCCATCACCAGACATCGTTAATGATCTAATATCATGTATTAGGAAAAGGTCATAATCTATCTTTGTCAACGTTTCATTAGTTTATTATCATGAAACCTTCAAGGACATGGTGTGACCAGTGACCGCCACAAAATGGCAACAGACAAATCAGTCTCTTTAATTTGACTACGGTACTGTAAAATTGGTTTGGTGGATCTGTCCCTTTTTTAAATAAAACAGCTTCCTTATGCCGTTTAATATATATTCTGAGGGTTACGTCACTCATTCAAGTTCTGGCAGTGGACTTAAAGACTGATTCTGTTGGTGAATTAGATTGTTGTTTAGGTCAATCTATCTTTAAAGTGAATGGTCATTTTTAATGGTCAATCATACGTTGGTCTCAGCTAAGCTGATCGGTTAAAGTATTTACAGCTTACCGTCAAAATTTATGTCCAAATTTATTGACATCATAGATATAGTAGACTCAATCATCCTGTTCCACTTCCTCTACACACAGTTGCGATAAAAGATGTCTGGGTGTCAGAGACTACCTATATCAACAAGACAACTTACAGATGCCCTACGTGTTCCGAAAGAAGATAAGCTCGTGAACGAAATAAATAAAAAGTAAAATTCCTAGTTTGAGATATTTTTGAAGGAAATATGCAATTTTCGTACATTTCTAGTACTTCTGAAGACTAATTACATATATTCAAGACCCAAATCGACCCCTCAAAATAGCCAACAATGGCCTTTAAACTCTTAACTATAAGATTAAATTCATAATAATAATTCTACATCAATGGGCCATTGCTTCTGTTGCTACTAATCCCAGTGGCCATTCTTCATCCTATTACCTTTTACACATAGCTACTAAATTGATTATCTTACAGATGGGTTTCCTTATTTTTTTAGTGTCAAATTAAGCAAACTATTTGATTAATTGGTGTTTCTATTGAATTATCATGTATTCTTAATCATATCATTATGTTATTATTGCATATTATTAAGAGTTTTAACCAATTATAAATGTCCATGTATGTACTGTCTGGATAAACAAAAAAAAACTGATAATTCTCTTCTAATTTAGCTAATTTTGAATTAATTATGGACATGTGAGACAAACTCACTGGTATTTTTCCAAATTATAAGAACACCTCTACTTTCTATTCATATTAACATAAATATTAGCATTTTCATTTTCTTAAATGAAAATAAGGGAACCCATCTTTAAATGTCTGTTATAAATAATTCATTCTTGTATAATTCTATATTCTTATAGATAAGAATGCCATGCTTCAATGCTTCACAAAATGTGAAAGACAATTCTAATAAGGAATCATTTCATGCTGAAGTGATTCCTCTTCCAGAATAGAATGGCATCAAAATTATTGTTTATGAAATAACACAGTAACAGATTGATATTAGAAAGGGAATTACAAAGCCACTTAAAGGGACAGAGGCGCCAATTATAATATAATAAAATAATAATTTAACTATTTATTCATTTTGTCCACAAGCTTCTCTTTGGGGTATCTGAAAGTTGAACGTCTTGTTGATATCGTCTCTGACACCAAGACATCTTCTGTCACAGCTTTGGGAAAAGAAGTCAGCATGATGATTGAGTCTAATGTATACATATTCAAAATAATAAGTCTCTTGAAAATAACTTTCAAACATATGGACACGCATGGATTTGAAGGCTCAAATTTCGATGGTGAGCTGTGAACAGGATTGCTGATTAGTTTAGCTAAAAAAAATCCTGTTTCTGAGACTAAGGTACAATTGATAAAAAAAATTGCGCATCAGTCCCTTTAAAGGGCTGTTTGTTTCCAAGATGTAATGTCCACCTACACATGTTGTGTAAATCCAGTAACTGGTTCTATATAAATAGCTTGTAGTTATTGACATGAGTTGGTTAAAGTCCAACTCTGAGATTGACAATCAATAAAAAATATGTGTATTTATCATTATTTAAGGTGGAACTCAACAGGATTTAAATCAGTGTCACGATAGGTTTCATATTGTGCTACAAGAGTCATGATAAGATGTGTATCGCACCACAAGAGTCATGACTCATGATAAGATATGTATTGCACTGGAGAGGTCAAGATATGATATGTATCACACTATAAGGGTCACGTAAAGATATGTATTGTGCTACAAGGGTCATGATTAGATGACTAACACACTACAAGGGTCATAATAAGATGTGTATTAGACTACAAGGGTCATAATAAGATGTGTATTAGACTACAAGGGTCATGATTAGATGACTAACACACTACAAAGGTCATAATAAGATGTGTATTAGACTGCAAGGGTCATAATAAGATGTGTATTAGACTGCAAGGGTCATAATAAGATGTTTATTAGACTACAAGGGTCATGATATGATGTGTATCCCACCACAAGGGTTTATGATACGATGTGTATTGCACTATCAGGGTCACGTTATGATACATATGCTACAAGGGTCATGTAAAGATGTGTATCGTGCTACAAAGGTCAGGTTAAGATTCATATTGTGCAACAAGGGTCACAATTGATACGTATCGTGCTACAAAGGTCACGATTGATACAATATGTATCATGATAGGGGTAATAGGGTCAAATTTAACGGTTTAACTTCAAAATTATAAATAGTAATTTATAACTTTGTAACTGTGATATTTGGTAATATAGTTGACAGAAGTGGTTAGCATCCACTGTCTAATAAATAGTTTCTATATATATTAATTTATAACTTTATAACTGTGATATTTGGTAATATAGTTGATAGGAGTGGTATAACATCCACTGTCTAATAAATAGTTTCTATATATATTAATTTATAACTTTATAACTGTGATATTTGGTAATATAGTTGATAGGAGTGGTATAACATCCACTGTCTTATAAATAGTTTCTATATATATTAATTTATAACTTTATAACTTTAATATTTTGTAATATAGTTGATAGAAGTGGTTAGCGTCCACTATCTTATAAATAGTTTCTATATATATTAATTTATAACTTTATAACTGTGATATTTGGTAATATAGTTGATAGGTGTGGTATAACATCCACTGTCTTATAAATAGTTTCTATATATATTAATTTATCACTTTATAACTGTGATATTTGGTAATATAGTTGATAGAAGTGGTTAGCGTCCACTGTCTAATAAATAGTTTCTATATGTATTAATTTATAACTTTATAACTGTGATATTTGGTAATATAGTTGATAGGAGTGGTATAACATCCACTGTTTAATAAATAGTTTCTATATATATTAATTTATAACTTTATAACTGTGATATTCAAGTCAGTAAAATCCCATTTAACAGGGCCTATCTTTTCTGACTCTACTCCAGCCATCAATTAACACCTTGTCTTCACATCTCAAACCAAAACAGAAATATCCATATTCATGAATTAAAGGGTTTGTAAAAAAAAATTGAAAACAATTGAAAATCGGAATGCTGCTATCAGTGTTCACGATACACATACAAAATTTAAAAAACCTCTTTACAATCCTTTAATTCAAAGCTGTCAGTAAAAATGAACATTAATTGGCACGTAAAAAAATGTGTCAAATATCAAGTGTGAAAACATCTATTTCACTGTTAAATGGCTGTCAAGTTTAATGGAATTTCAGAATTTTTTATCTAAACGAACGATGATTTAGAATGAAATGCAATGGTTTTTATATTCCTAGTTGCCTTTTGTTCAACAAATTGATTCACTTAAAGATGGGTTCCCTTATTTTCATTTATGAAAATGAAAATGCTAATACTTATATGAATAGAAAGTAGAGGTGTTCTAGTGACTTTGAGAAATACCAGTTTGTCTCACATGTCCATATTTCATAATTAGCTAAATTAGACGAAAATTACCAGCAGGATTCCAATGAGTGACCGATCAAGGAGGGCCAAAAAGTCTTTTTTTTTGTTTATCCAGACTGTACACACATGGACATTTATGATTGGTTAAAACTCTTAATTTATGCAATAAGAACATAATGATATGATTAAGAAAATGTGAAAATTCATTAGCAACACCATTTAATCACCAAATTTGCTTGATTTGACACTAAATAAAAAGGAAACCCATCTTTAATGGATGATGGTAGGAATCTGTAGAGGCAAAAGAAAGTCTTATATAAGAAAGTTTCAAAGCAAATAACTAAGTCATCTTAAATCTTAATTAATAGTTAAGCCCCACCTACAGCAGATTCAAAGCCAGCAAGTTCAAAATCTATATAAAAATCTGTATAAGGAAGACAATTCTGTTAATCAAAAATCTTGTCCAAAGAATGGCAAAATCAGCAGTAAAGGTAGTATAGTAGTGGTGTTTCGAAAAGAGTAAGCATTGTTTATTCTCCACTGTTACAATGGTCAAAATCACAACAAGATCAATTCATGTCTGACCAAACAAATCAGCCAAAATGCCAGAAGCAGATTTATTGAACTTATGAAGGAGTTCTCCATTAAGATTATAAAAAGGTTAATTTGACAAGCGTTCAAGAGGGCTGTCGTTAGACCTTAACTGAAGTGGCTATATAAAAAATAAAAGCTTATAAAAAAAAACAGAACGAAAGTTTGATCTAATTTTAAAGGGACAGATGTGTCAATATTGGGGCTTGATTTTAGTCTTGAATATATGTAAATAGTCTTCAGAAGTACTAGAAATGTACGAAAATCACATAACTCCTTTAAAAATACTTCAAACTAGGAATTTTACTCACTATTTCTATATATATCTTTTCTATATCAGAGTATCTTAAAATGACAAGTCGTCTTGTTAACATTCAAACGCAGATAATTCTGGACACACGTGGATTAAAATTTCCATGGTGAGCTGTGAACATTATTACTCATTAGCTTGGCTAAAAATTTCCGGTTTCTGAGACTGGTAAAAAAAAATGGCCTACCTGCCCCTTTAATTAGACTGAAACTGTCTAATGGTTTCCTTATTGATTAGAATCCGTCTTCATTAGTCATAATACATTATAAATAGACCAAAACAATAGGGCTCAAATATAATCAGGAAGTCAGGTAGAGATGGTTTAATGTACTTTTAATCAGTAACAACTGTTATATGTCATGTCTTGTCTCAGCTTTCTTTTTTAAAGGAACAGATGCACAATCTTTTTAACCAATCATACCTTAGTCTCAGAAACGGAAATTTTTTAGCTAAGCTAATAAGTAATAGTGTTCACAGATCACTGTCGAAATTCACCTTTCAAATCTTTATATTTCTACTATCACTCCCTTCTATAAACCAGTTATGCAAACTGGCGTTTATTTTTCGATAAACTGTAATTTGTCACATGAGGCTATGACGTTGTCAAAGCACAACAATGATTTAATCTAAGATTGTGGCAAATTCAAGGAACGGATCATATAAAAAGATGAAAAGTATCTGAATATAAATATAACAATTATATGTTGGTCCCACTAGCATTTATTCAGTTTGTCATGTGATCAACTGAGTTTACACACCAATAATGCTCGTGAGACCAATGTATAGTTCTTAAATGTGTCCAGAATTATTCGCGTTTAAAAGTTAAAAAGACCAGTCGTCTTTTCTTGAGACTCTGCCATATTTAGAAAAGACATCAATAGAAAGAGGAAAAGAAATTCTTAGTTTGAGGTTTCTATGAAGGAATCATGCGATTTTCGTACATTTTTAGTACTTCTGAAGACTATTTACATATATACAAGACTCAAATCAACCCTCAAAATTTCTTACCAGTTCCCTTAAATCTTTTATATTAATGCTGCTCATTGGCGAATCACAGACATCTGATTGAAAATTGGCATGGTGCAAATTGATGCTATCAGTGTCCTCGATACACATAAAAAATTTAGAAAACGTCTTTACAATCCCTTTAATAACAGATAAAGCTTCACAACTGGGTTTGTTATACCTATTGGAGAGTTCACATACTCTTATGTACGAAGAGATTTTTAATGAAAATAAAGCTTAACTTACCAATAATGCCTGATCCAATGATAGAATTAATAAAGTTAAAACTGGCTGTATAAATGCCAGATTTGGGCTGTCCATCATCTTTTTCTTCTACCAGCTGTCTGGTATCACCTATACTACTAGTATCAGAGAACTGCGAGAAATCAGATGTAGTCTGAAATACACAAATTAATGAGCACACATTATGTCTTCAAAATTTGTATTTACAGAGGACAATTTTCAGCTAAAATTTGTGAATTTTTGGAGTGAAATTTCTAGGAGGGAAATGTGTTTCTTTTCAATGTCAACTTACAAAAGATTATATTTTTATCAACACAAAGACATTCTAGGACTATCAGTACTATTTTGAGGCTGATATTCCAATTCTCTTCAAAAATATCGAAAAAATTCAAAAAAACGCTTTACTTTGCTCAGACAATAAGGGCCAATGGTAGTTCATCATAATGTTTTTTTTTTAATGAAATTTGTCTCTGTCTGCATTAACACAATGAAAGTTATGGTGATGCCCAACACTAATTTACTGTCATTGTAATGGTCATTTGAAATTATGTTAAAAAATACACATTTTCGAGGTGTGGAAAATCCCTATAAAACAAGGCCTAGTTTTTTTGACTCTACTCCAGCTGATAACTAATAAAATATCTATCAGGGGTTAAAATAGAAATGAAATGAATGGAATTTTATGTCCTACTTTTCTGCACCATGTGCACTTGAAGACGGGCAACGCCATGCAGGGTACAATGGGGGAAATTTGGCATTAGAGAGACTAAAATAGAGGCAGATGTTTCGGATTGTGAGCTTTCTAATATAACAAAATTCTAATTGTCTGGCAAATTTTGGATTCAGTTTGGTCAAAAAGTAATTGATATTTGATCTTTACTTTGTCATGTGTATACAAATTACTCAATTCTTTTTATTGGTATTAGTATCAGTACTAAAGAATTCATTTAGTACTAAGTAATATTAGTATCTAGAGGATACTAATAAATCAATATGCAACCATCTTTAACTATACTAGTCAATAGTACTTATATCAATAAATCTGATTAACAGTTAACACTTGATGGCATTTAATATTGAGTTATCAATATTTATACAGAGGTCACAGTGTTTTAACTCTTGGGCCAATAGACCTTATTTACGCCTCGCTTTCGAGACACTGAAAGCGAGGTTCATAATGCAAATTATGTCATCCATTTAAAAGACGGCGATGTTGTATTGAAGGAATCGTCTATGTGATGTCACTTAACATAATGAAGGTCACTAAACATAATGAATGAATAGACTATGTGACGTAACTAAACACTTGATCAGCAGTGAGAAAATAGGCTTAAAACTGCCCTTTCTCAGAAATGTGTGAAGGTAAAATTCATTTGAAAGTAGCATAAAATAGCTTAAAGCAAATTATTTGATTAATTGGTGTTTCTAATGAATTATCATGTATTCTTAATCATATCAGTATGTTCTTTTTGCATATATTTAAGAATTTTAACCAGTCATAAATGTCTATATATGTACAGTCTGGATAAACAAAAAAAAAGACTTTTTGACCTTTCTTGATCGGTCACTCATTGGAATTCTGCTGGTAATTCTCTTCTAATTTAGCTAATTATGAATTAATTATGGACATGTGAGACAAACTGGCATTTTCCAAGTCATAAGAATACCTGTACTTTCTATTCATATAAGATTTAGCATATTCATTTTCATTTATAGAGAACCCATCTTTAATCAATTCTGGTATTAATGCTGTAAAATATGATTAGTTAGTAGCTTGGAGAAGGAGGCTTCCAAACTTTCTTTCCAATGTGTCCCAACCAACAAATTCAGGCAATAATTAGACCACCTTTAGATATACCTTTAATAATGAAAGTGTATTTTTATCAGCCATGAGGGAATCGGTGATCAATGAGTTTGATTAGATTTATAATTAGAAACAAGACAAGGAGCACTATGGGTAATGTTTCTTGTCAATTCACTGCCTTGATAGCTAATCAATATACTTAAACATGTATTGCTTCATTAGTTCATTTAAAGGAGGACTCCCAGTTAGATATTTCACTCTAAATTTATTATTTTGGGTTCTAACAAAAACCTTTTCCACATCTTTGAAAATAAAATGTTAATTTTTATTCCATTACCACATATCGCGATACATAGGTTATCGCGACCCTTGTATCCCGATGCGTAGCGTATCGTGCGATGAATGACAATACCCAGCACTAGTAGAAACGCCATTGGCTAAAGACTCCCACGGAGCATCTGAGAATGTTCTCCAAGACCCAAATCAACCCCCTGAAAATGGCTAATCTATCCCTTTAAAAGATACACAAAGTTTCAATTCTTACATATTTGGAAACAGAAATCCACAAGGTACTGCTCCTTTATTTCATCAATCACTAGTTATAGGGAAAGATAAATAATAAGTCGGCTAAGTCAATTAGACTATCAACTAATGACTTTATTTCCCTGACGAAGTCATCCATTATGGTATTAATTTTAATATTAGCCAATGTATGACCTCCGTTTTATGAAATTTTAACGAAGTTAAGGGAATAGAATATAGATGCTTTCTTGCTTATAGCCCAGACACACCGGATGGCGACCATTTGCAATGTTATGGCAACCAAACACGTACTGGATTGCCGGCAACTATAAAGACAATGCGAGAAAAAGTCCATTAAAATTGCAAAATGTTTAACAGTCGATCTAAAACTACTATTCGATAATGAGCATTCCCAAAAATGTACTGGACTGCCAGCAACCATGAAGAAGACCCAAGAAAAAGTCCATTAAAATTGCAAAATCAGTAATAGTGTTCACAGCTCATCGTTGAAATTTGAACCTTCAAATCCATGTGTATTCATAATTATTCATGTTTGGAAGTTAAAAATTCGACTCAAATCTTATTTTAAATATCCTAAATACCAAAGACACTTTTAGCATCAATTTGTACCATTCCAATTTTCAATCAGACGTCTGTGGTTCCTTCAATTCAACTAAAACTATTTAAAGCGATTTTGCTAAAACTAAGTGTTTGATGACGTCACTAATCGCAAAATATGCTCTATCACATTAGGCCCTTCGCAATTAGTGACGTCATAAAACATTTAATTTTAAAAACCTCTTCACAATTCCTTAAACTCATCATCATATTCTGACATATTGTATATAATTGGATGGTTAATATCAGATGACCTTGACCTTGAAAGAAGTATCTTTCCTTGCTATTAAAATAAGCTTAGCTGTTAATAGCATTATATAATTAAACACAGATCAGCTGGCGGACATTGCTTTGTTTTCAAGCAGACCATTGTATTAATCCATCAAGTTGGAAGTACCGGTCTCCATGAATCTGACAAGATCTACCGGTACCAAATCAATAGTTTTCAATCTTGAAGGTTAGATTAGTATTTATCTTTACCCGGCTGTTCTACGGCGGATGTAATCCAGGAAATCAGGAAATAGATTGAGTTTTGTGTGTGGGATGGAAAGCTGTTGAACCTGTTTAAATCCTAACAGTCATATTGCTTGGGTGACCTTGAATAAGTCATCTTTCCACATTCTATCATCAACTGATAATCTGGAGAAGAGCAATGACACAGCAGATACACTTTCAGTAGTTGCACCAGCCACCCAAGACTCAGGGGGTACAAATAGGGGGCAGACTGACTCTATGGGGGAACAATTGTAGTGGCTGAATATATATAAATATTCTTCAGAAATACTAGAAATGTACAAATATAAAATAATTCCTTCACAAATATCTCAAACTAGGAATTTCACTTTCTATTTCAATAGATGTCTCTCCTATTTCTATAGATGTCTTTTCTATATATGACAGTGTCTCTAGAAAAGACAAGTCGTTTTGTTAACTTTCAAACAGGGTTAATTCTGGACACACATGGATTTGAAGGCTCAAATTTTGACAGTGAGCTGTGAACACTATTACTGATTGGCTTAGCAAAAAAATTCCTGTTTCCAAGACTAAGGTATGATTGGTAAAACGGATGGTGAATCTGTCCCTTTAAACTTTTACATAATAAATATTGAATTTGTCTTTTAATTTAAATTTCTCAAGCATATTGTCTCAATGGCAGTCAATATTTCAAAGTAGGTCTCCACTGAAATTGCTATCTTTCTGTACAATATTTCATGAAAATAAAACGTAGTTAAAGATGGGTTTCCTTATTTTTTAGTGTTAAATTAAGCAAACAATTAATGATTAATTGGTGTTTCTAATGAATTATCATGTATTCTTAATCATATCATTATGTTCTTTTTGCATATAATTAAGAATTTTAACCAGTCATAAATGTCTATATATGTACAGTCTGGATACATAAAAAAAAGACTTTATGACCTTTCTTGACCGGTAACTCATTGGAATTCTGCTGGTAATTCTCTTCTAATTTAACTAATTATTTAACTATTATCAATTATGGACATGTGAGACAAACTGGTATTTTTTTTAGTTATTAGACCACCTCTACTTTCTATTCATATAATTATAGGCATTTTCATTTTCGTAAATGAAAATAAGGGAACCCATCTTTAAAGAAAATTTTGTTGCTGACAAGTTGACATTTTTCTTGAGCTGTCTATAATTGGCCAATTTAAAATTCTAACTAAGCTCTATAACCGATTTATATGCAAATTGCTCAGCGTCTTTTTTTCAAAACACAAGTTAGCAGCAAACATTTTTCTACACATAAAATATTATTGATCAATTTTGCCATAATTTTGTTGACTTAAAGGGAGAAATGGGAATTCTTCAGCTAAGCCAATCAGTAATATTGTTCACAGCTCACTGTA
This sequence comes from Lottia gigantea, assembly GCF_000327385.1. Taxonomy (NCBI): domain Eukaryota; kingdom Metazoa; phylum Mollusca; class Gastropoda; family Lottiidae; genus Lottia; species Lottia gigantea. The sequence goes on along the minus strand of NW_008708627.1, from coordinate 85,898 downwards.
GAAATTTGAGCCTTCATATCCATGTGTGTCCAGAATTATCTGGAATTGCATGCTCAAATGACGACATGTCAATTTAAGATACTCTGAGATATATAGAAAGACATACATAGAAATAGTAAGTAAAATTCCTAGTTTGAGATATTTTTGAAGGAATTATGCGATTTCCACACATTTTTTGTTCTTCTGAAGACTATTTACATATTTTCAAGACTTTCATCAACCCCCCAAAATGGCACACTTGTCCCTTTAAAGAGAGAACATTTTTAACTTTGTTAATTATTGCACGATTAAAGAAAAATCAGACCAAACTTTCTCTTTTTTTTTATTTGCTTTCATTTTTAATATAGCAATTTCAGTTCCTTTCATTCCACTAAAACTTGATGGTGTTTGATGACATCACTAATCAAAAAATATTCGACATAAATCCCTTAGCAATTAGCGACGTCATCAAAACACTTAATTTTAGTGGAATTGCAGGAACCACAGACATCTGATTGAAAATTGGAATTGGTACATATTGATGCTATCAGTGTCCCTAATACACATAACAAATTTAGAAAATCTTTTCACAATCCCTTTAATGTGATAATGACTGCTTTGAGTTCTATCAGATCAAACCGTAAAAATAATTATCATTTCCTTCAAAATTGTGAATGAAAACCATTTTTCTGTGTTTGATCTATATGGTATGATTCCATTTAACGCCATTTGCATCAGTGCAAATTGAATTAACTCAAGTTTCCATCAAAAAATATCGCCCTTTATCACTGTGCCGTAATAAAGGCATTGATTTGGAAAAATGAAGAATACTCCACAATAAAATGGAATTAAGGAAATTTACTGACACACGATTCAATTACAAAGGAAAAATCAATTATTGGCTGTTTAATATTTTATCTGGATTAATGGCCTGCCACTGTGTTAAGGAGATAGAGAGAGCCTACAGGGTTTTAATTTACGCTATAATAGACCGAAACATCTGCCTCTAATCCAGCCTCTGATAGCTCTTTTGACAGTAAGTTGTGGGCTGGTGTAGGGACAGAAAAAATAGGCCCTGTTTTATCAGAATTTTTTTTTAATGAATTTTAATGAAACTGATCTCTGTCAGCCATTTTAAAACATGTGCGGTGTCAAAAGTTCAAAGGTCACAAAGTCACATGATACTATCAATACAAAAGTAAAGTTGATGCCCATCAATAATTAAAAATTTGCATAAAGATAATTTGATATCATGTTGGAAAAAACACATCTTTGGTGGTGTGAAAAATCCTCATTCAACAGGACCTAGTTTTTCTGACTCTACTTCAGCCAATAACTGCCAAAATATCTATCAGAGGCTGGAATAGAGGCAGATGTTTAGGACTATTTCTAGAACCAGTTCACTGACAGTTACAGTGATGCTCATCACTAATTTACAATGGGAAAATACGCATCTTTGGTGGTGTGGAAAATCCCCAATAAACAGGACTTTACTCCAGCCAATAACTGTCAATGAGGCAGATATTTTGGACTATGTCTAGATCAGTTTAAAGAAATTTGACCAATAAGCCAATAACTTTACTTTCCAAATATTTATCAGGCTGAAATAGAGGCAGATGTTGCGGACTAACATTATAAAAGACCATGAAAATGCCAAGAAGTTGATTTTTGTCCCTGGTGATTTGGGACTAGATTGGACTTGATTATTATTCTACGATAGTAACACCTTCAAGGCTATAGATGGTATTTTATTAATCTGAATAATTTACCATCAATATTTCACTTCATTTGTTTTCTATTTTGACTATTTTAAAGGTGTGGGCACATGAGCAGTCCTGGCTGGAGGATTTGTCACGGATTAGAGTCTTGTCTTGGGTTTCAACAATTAGGCACGGGAACATGAGGAGACAAAAATCTCCAGTCGGTCATTTTCCACCTTGTAGATAATCACGTACAGAGCATGCATTGAAAGGAAACGAATATGATTGGATGAGGATGATCTGTCTTGCAGGCGATAAAACTATCAGAAACAATTATCAAACATGTTTAAAATTATAAATCCTCTCAGCAACACGATAATCATTGAAGCACGGACACAAGAATTTACTCAGGATTCGAGTCTGTGACAAAAATCTTCAACCAAGACCGTTTGTGTGCCCGCACCTTTAAGGGACATGTTTGTTTATTTTTTTTTACCAGAATCAGGAATTTTTATCTAAGTTAATCAGCAATCGAAATTTGGGCCTTCAAATTATCTGTGTTAGAAAGTTAAAATGATGACTCATCTTTTCTTGACAGTTTGAGATATTTTTGAAGCAATTTATGTACATTTCTAGTACCGAGGCCTCGTGTGCTATGGGCTGTGTAAATTAAAGATCCCTAGACAGTTGGAAATCTAAAAAAAAGAAGGCTAATGTCGCTGTATTGGCAAAATTTCCGTCAATGTACCCTAAATGCCCAATTAGATTTAGAAGAGTAGGCCATATAAAACACCATTTCATTTTTCTAGAAAAATCCAAGATGGCTACCTGTATTCACTCTGAAGATTGATGGGATATCTTCTCTATGAAGAGTAAATGAGGCTTGAAATCATTATATTATACAGGTCATTGAATTCAGATCACTCTAACCAATACTTAGATGTTTCATCAGCATGATAAGAGGTTTTCTGAATTTTTTATGTGCATCAGGGACACTGATTAAAGGGACTGTAACAAGGTTTTCTAAATTTTTATGTTTGCACCATTCCAATTTTCAATCAGACATCAGTGGTTCCTGCAATTCCATTTAAGCTAAATGTTTGATGATGTCACTAATAACGAAGGGCCTTATGTGATGTCATCAAACACTTAGTTTTAGTGGAATTGCAGGAACCATAGATGTCTGATTGAAAATTAGAATAGTCCAAATTGATGCTGTCAGTGACCATGATACATAAAAAAATATAGAAAAACAATTCTAAATTATAAAGATGATAGATGACAAATTGCAAGCCAGAACTTCGAACAGACACTGATAGCATCAATTTGCCATTCCAATTTTCAATAAGATGTTTGTTGTTCCTGCAATTCCACTAAAACTAAGTATTTCATGATGTCACTAATAGCAAAATATGCATATAAGGCACAACGGGATCAGCAACATCATCAAACACTTAGTTTTAGTGGAATTGCAGGAACCACAGACATCTGATTGAAAATTGGAATGGTGCAAATTGATTCTATCAGTGTCCCTGATGCACATAAAAAATTCAGAAAACCTCTTTACAATCCCTTTAAACACCACAAAGAGTATGGCATTAGTATTCCTGATAGTGGATTCCTGACAACTGTCAGACCCTCTTCAGCATCAGAATTGATACAGACAAAAACAATAATGCGTGGATAGAAATAATAATGAAATACAAGCATAATGGCGACAAAAGACTGTCATTCTACTTCAACGAATAATAAAGCACCAACATGAATGTCAAGTGATGACATCTCCATGTTATATATTCCGGAATTGGAGGATTTTTTGGATTTCCCTGATATTGCCTCAAAGACTGAAAGACCTCCTCCATACCTTCAGGTTACCTTTGGCATTTTAAATATAAAAATGCGGTAAATGAAAATAGACAGTGAATTAATTGGCTTCTCGAACTGATTCGAATTATAAGAGATATCTGTAATTATTATGGAAATCCAATCCGCAGGGATTTGATGGCATCCTTTCAACTCTAGTGTGCTTATGAAACAAGGACAAAAACTTTTTCATAATTTCCCAAGGTAATTGATGATTACTGAACTAGCAGACGGCATATTATTATAGTATTATATATAATGGTGAATATATTCGGAATAATTGACAATAACCAAGAACAACAGTAGTTGATTATTTTCAAAGATCAGACGGTAATATTGATTTACATTAGTGACTAGGCAAAAACAAGGTCAATCCTTAAAAAACCGGTCAGTAGCGTTTATATGTGGAAGAGCTGGGGGGTGGGGATGGGGACTGGGGGGCACAAAGTGTGCCATGATAGCGGCTTCAACCTACTCTTTTTTGATTTCCTACTTCTGCCCTCTCCAATATGCACCTCATAAAATACCAGCCTTGGAGATGGCAGTAATTTCATTGAACTTACAAATGTTCAAGACGCCTGTCTTTAGACCTTGAAGTGGCTATATTAAAAATGAAAGTTAAAAAAAAAAACAGAAAGAAAGTTTAGACTTTTTCTAATTCATATATTCATCCATGCAATAAAATTTTCTCATGAACTTGACGAATGTTCAAAAGGGCTGTCGTTAGACCCTAACTGAAGTGGCTACATTAAAATTTTAATTTAATAAAAAATGGAATGAAAGTTTGATTTAATTCTAATTAGACTAGATCCTAACTGAAGTGGCTAAATTAAAAATGAAAGTTAATAAAAAACAGAGTGAAAGTTTGGTCTAAATTAAATTAGACTATTTTTTTTACATTTTTATATTCAACCATTTTGCTTTTATCCATACAATGAATTTGATTAGAATGCTAATATTATCAAAATTTCCTCATATGACCACATTTTATCAATCTGGGTCAAATTCTACAAGACCGTGATATTCTGTAAGATATTCTGATTAAAGTCTTGCTAACAGAAATTTACCATAAATTGGAAACTGTTGGCAATATGAGGCAGGAATTAATTCAATCTGTTTGTGACAATTCAACTCTATCTATCATATATCTATCACTCAACTTTCTAATTATACTGCTTCTCTACTGGTTAAAGGGACAGATTCAACATTTTCAGGTTTTGGTTTGGGTATTGTTAACCACAAGACAAGGCTTAGCTATCTGAGAATTAGGTTCAATTTGACAATTGGACGGCGAATCTGTCACAAAGTGTAGTGGGCTTAATACAGGTTAATAAGACCATGTCAAAACCTGTATTCGGGATACAATGACAGAATGATGTACAAGACTTCTGTCTTATTTGAGATGCTCCCTTGAAACATCCATGGAATGGAATAGACTAAGCTATTAGAGCTTGTCAATGTAATAACAGTAAAGAGCTTTATATTTGAAACGAGTCTGTCAAAACCAATTTTCAATGTTATGTCATCTTGAATTAAAATATCCACTGGGTTTTCTCACACGTCTGATCACTTGTATTAACTGCGGAACTAGAATGCTGGTAGTTACCCTCGGATATTAAACGGGGATCAAAATTTTGACAAAAATTAGTTCAGGTTGTATCGGATCTAATGACGCAATGTCTATTTTTAGTAAATGAAACATGTCAGAGCTACAATAACAAAGTATATCATTCATTTTGTGAATCTATATTTATTAAAGGGACAGATGCGTCATTTGAGGGGGTTGATTTGAGTCTGGAATATATGTAAATTATCTTTAGAAATACTAGAAATATACTAAAATAAACTAAATCATTAAAAATATCTCAAATTAGGAATTTCTTTTTCTATTTCCTTGTGATGTATTTTCTATATATAGCAGAGTCTCATAAAAAGACTCATCTTTTTAACCTTCAAACATGGTTAATTCTGGACATATATGGATTTGAAGGCTCAAATTTTGACAGTGAGCTGTGAACACTATTACTGATTAGCTTAGCTAAAAACTGCTGTTTCTGAGACTAAGGTACCATTGGTAAAAATAATGGCGCATCTGTCCCTTTCAGTAGTTACAACACATTTATATTTTACATATACCCTAATAAAACAACCAATTATTATTAATATTGTTGTCTGCACTTGCCAATTTGCCCAGAGCCTTTCATATCTAAGTCAATTCACAGAAATTTACGAATATTGGTGCAGGTTGAGCTGAATGCATGTCTGATGTCATTATAAACTGTACACGATATTATCAAGGGATTTACATTAACATTATATTCTGTGATAACAAGGAAAACGATTATAAAAACATCAAGGTTTTTTTGCTTGGTTTCAATAAAAATATCAGAAGGTAAATTGGTAAGTTAGTCAGTCACATGGTAAATTGGTACTGTCATGCGGTTAATCAGTCATATGGTAAATTGGTACAGTGATGCGGTTAATCAGTCATATGGTAAATTGGTACAGTCATGTGGTTAATCAGTCATATGGTAAATTGGTACAGTCATGCGGTTAATCAGTCATATGGCAAATTGGTACAGTCAAGTGGTTAATCAGTCATATGGTAAATTCGTACAGTCATGTGGTTAATCAGTCACATGGTAAATTGGTACAGTCATGCTATTACTCATTCACGAAGTAAATTGGTGACAGTCATGTGGTAAGTCAGTCACATGGTAAATTGGTACAGTCATGCTGTTAGTCACATAAAAGGTTAATTGGTGACGGTCATGCGGTTACTCAGTCACAAGGTAAATTGGTGACAGTAATGTGGTTAGTCAGTCACAAGATAAATTGGTGACAGTCATGTGGTTAGTCAGCCACAAGGTAAATTGATGACAGTCATGTGGTTAGTCAGTCACAAGGTAAATTGATGACAGTCATGTGGTTAGTCAATCACATGGTAAATTGATGACAGTCATGTGGTTTGTCAGTCACAAGGTAAAATGGTGATAGTCATGTGGTTAGCTCTGGAAAAATTTTCCTCATTGCACACTGCATGGTGTTGCCTGTCTTCATTAGCCCAAATTAGTTTCAGAAAAGTAGGATGTAAAACTTTCATTGTACCCACCATACCTGAAGTGAAATTTGAATTTTCAGGTGTCCATTACATGACTAGATGCTTTTTTCATGTCAGCCCCTATTATCTGCATCACTAACAGGAGAAAACCTGGCTGAAAAATCTGATGGTATTATTTCCACCTATGCTGGGATCAAACTCTGGACCTACAGGTTAACGAGCAAGCATCTAACTCACTGAGCCACAGTGGCACCCAAGTATGACAGGCACCCAAAAGGGACGCATACGTTCAAAAGGTTAGGAAACCAGAGCTCTTCAATAAAAGAGATCCTACATCTCGAACTATTCCTACCTTTAATTCTACTTCCTCTTCTGACAACATCAAAGGTTCTCTTTCAGCTTCCATCAAGGCAGCCATCTTGTCTTTTTAAAAGACCACAATCCACTTCAAAATTACATTAGTTAAAACATATTTCTTTTATTCCAAGCGATTTCATAGTTTTGCAGTGAAGTACTTAAACGAATAAGTAATTTATAGAGATACCGACAGACGGTATTAACTGTACTGTATATATTAAATTTGATACCAGCTGTTACCACTAAAACTATAATATTTACTGTAAAGATGTGTTCACTATTTATTCTCGCATATATTACTGATTTGTATCAATACTGTACACTTCAGTTCGCGTCTAAAATGATACATAAGCTAATTGAATTTTTTTTAAAGATACACTACCTCTTAGGATGAGCTTAAAATTGAAATTTTAAAACTTGGTCAAAATGAGTCTTTGTTCATCAGTGGACTTACCTGGTGTCATAACTATACAACAGAATCTCTCTATAATCTAATAAATCTATAAAACTAAGTAATAATTCATTAAACTAAGTAATTTTGAAACATGCTTAGTTTAATAGATATATCGTCTTATATAGAGATTCTATTCTTTAGTCATGGTACTAGGTAAGTCTAACTGATGAATATATACATTTAATGACCATGTTTGAGAATTTTATGTCCATTGTAAGAGGTAGTGTTCCTTTAATAAAAAAATGAAAAAACAATTGCAAATGTTATTATCGAATGCTATCCAAATCAATGCTGAGAAAATCCATACATCTGTCACCTTGCTTTACTATTTATAAAAAAACTTGTTCAAAAATCATGAAATATTCAATAGACTGTCTTTTCAGGCCTAATTATCACCAAAATACACATAGAAAGCAGAATACATCTTCTTAAACCTATTATGCACACAAATTTCAAAATATCCACATACAAATGTAAACCTATTGTTAAAAAAAATACCAAAATAATGTATTAATACTCCATATCCATTTTTTCAATTGTAAGTATCTCTCAATGATATGTCACATTTTGCTAAAAATAAACACAGTATTTTTAACTAAATTTTAGTATGGTGTATTTGATTTGCCTTCTGCAACCCCATATATAGTAATAGTAATCTTAAGTAAACTAAAAGTAAAAGTAAAAGTAAACTTCAGCACAATTGAAAAGTTAGATGAATAAAAATCCAATATGACTAAGTGTATATTTTATCTCTAAGAAATGTCCATGGGCTTTAACCTAGATTGCCATTATGGCATATTCAAAGGGATTGTAAAATATTTAAAGGGATTGTAAAGAGGTTTTCTAAATTTTGTATGTGTATCAGCAACACTGATAATGTTGAAGGGTGTAATTAAACTGGTTTTAATTGTAATTAGTTGTTTTCAGTTCACAGTATTAAACTAACAGTTACACTTCACTGCCTTTTCTACCTTTCTATATCTTTTCTCTGTTTCTGATCTTTATTCATCTTGGTGTTTACATTTGTTCATCTGAGCTGTAATGACTCCCTGAGTTGTATTTTCCTTATGTCTTTGTGGTCATTCTGTCTTTATAGTTTGAATATGTAGGATGGCTTGTTCTGTCATTCAGTATTGTATTTTGTGTAATATGGTGTAATTGAAGTTTCTTCCATTAGTTTTATAGTTTTCATTTAGTGTTTGCATAATACACTTTTCCAGTGTGTACCTTGGATTTGGAACCTACGATAACTTTCAGTATAGATATGTAAAAGTTTGTACTTTATATCTTTGTTCGTGTTGGTAACTAAGGTGTCGGCCATATTGTAATTTGGTTAAGTTAAGCACATACATTTCTGCAGTCAAATATTACATTTAATTAACTCTTATATTTAATCCATTACATTCATTACATTCATAACCTACATTATTTTATTACAGATTCCCTTTATATAACCCTTGGTGGTAAGGTGCTACACCTTAACTGTGGTTAACTTTTAAACCTCTTTTTAGGTAAGCATTGTTATATATATATATACATATTGTATTGTGCATAGCTAAGTATTTCAGTTAGTATGTATTAGTGTGTTAAGCATAGGTATTTATATTCTTCTGTATATTTCATACAGTTCGGTAGTTATAACATATGGTTGCCTATATAATATATATTCTATTGTGATGAAGTTTTACCTTTATTTTATGACCTGTTTGTAATTATGTTTATTTGTACTTTCAGGGTTTTTGTTGATTGTTAAATCTATTAATTTGAACCTTTGGTTTGATGATTTAACCCCCATCACCCCCCTCAACAACAATAGCACCAATTTGCACCATTCCAATTTTCAATCAGATGTCTGTGGTTCCCGCAATGCCACAAAAACCAAGTGTTTGATAACATCCATATCACTAAGGGTCTTATGTGATAAAGCATATTTTGCGTCCCCTCTAACTCCCTTAACACAATGAGAAGAAATGGTTGGTGTGAAGATCTTTTATTAAAGATTAAAAGTATTGAAATATGAGTCTACATATATCTAAATAATAACACTAGCCCTTAACTCATATTCCAGTTGGGCTTAACAAATACTAAAAGAAAAGTATAACAAAAAGCACATTGCAAGATGGCGGCTGCAGAATAAAAGTTTCTGCACACGGTTCCCGAATGATGAGGTAACCACAAGTTCAAGAAACGAGTTCTGATTGGCTATGACGCAAATCATATTACCTTCATTAATATTCATTTATAATTAGTGAGTCATCAAAAACTTAGTTATAGTGGAATTGCAGAAACCAGAAACGTCTGATTGAAAAAATTGTAGTCTTGTCAAGAGCGGCACAAATCGAGACAAAAATCTCCAGTTGGTCGTTTTCCACCATGTCGATAATCATGTGGAAGCATGCAATTGAAAGGAAAATGAATCTGATTGGATGATGAAAGTCTGTCTTGAAGACGATAAAACAGTTGAAGACAATTATTAATCTTGTTTGATAATAAATCGGCAACACAATAATGTTGTCGAGAAAGCACGGGACATGCAAGATTTTACTCAAGATTCAAGTCAGTGACAAAAGTCATCGACCAAGACCATTTGTGTCCCTGCACCTTTATTGCCAGATCTTTAATCTAAATCGATACTTGACCAATGGAATTTAATTTCGTACAATTTAACTTTTTAAATTTAAAAGTGTTTGTAACTAGATTGTCATTTGACTGTCATTATGGCAGATCTAACCAAAACTGACACATTTATCTTTACAGTTACTGGAGAAAAACATTGAACAAGATACATTTATTAGTGTAACTAAATGAATGAATGAGTGAGGGGGGAATAAATGAATGAATTTGCAAAATTCTTAGTGCCTCTTTGAGATCAACGTGGTCTGTAGGCATCTAAGTAAAATAAGACCAAAATTTTGTTTTTGTGACGCAAACAAAAGGTGTATTCCAAGACATTAGTAGGAGAGGGCAGGAATTTGATTTACTGGCAGTGTCATAAAACTGACGAATGTTCAAGAAGGCTGTCTTTAGACCCTAATTGAAGTGGCTATATTAAAAATAAAAGGTAATAAAAAAGGAAACGAAAGTTTGGTCATATTTTAATTAGACTGGAATATAAATTTCTTATCAGACTCAAATTTAATTCTCAGGGTATTGTGTGGTACATTAAAAATACAGAATGACCAGAGGGAAATGTTTCTTTTCAGAAAATCTAACAAGATTTTAAACCAATCATTTTTGTAACATAGCCTACATGTACATTAGAACTCTTTTATTCTAGAGATAAGAATAGCATGCATTATTCTGATGAAGAACTCTAGGCTATACAAGCTGTATTGGACCATTGAATTATTTTATGCAAATGTATTGATTGTAGTCCATGCTAATTTTATAAATCCTCTTTCCCTTTTGGGGTTTTTGCATACCTAAAAATATTCGTTTTGTGTGCAGTGACAGTCAGGTGGAAGTTGATAAAATGTAGTGGTCTACTTTCAGTTTGGCTATCTCAGAATTTTCATGGTCATGATATATTGAATTTTTGTCAAGAAACTAAGTATTAGCCAGGCTTTCATGTGACATATTGAAAAGTTTTCAACAATATTTGTGGAAAAAGTTACAGAAGGTTGAATTTCGATTTAACATGGAAACAGATGGCAAATGAATTAGGCTACTGGTCTGAGTCCATGCATGTATATTAGAACTCTTTCATTCTTGAGATAAGAATAGCATGCATTCTTCTGATGAAGAACTCTGGGCTATAGACCTTATTCATCCTCTTTTTTGAGACACTGAAAGCTAGGTTCATAACACAAATTACCTCATCCATTGATAAGATAGCGACGTCATATGAATAAATAGCCAATTCAACGTCATTAAACACTTGATCAACAGAAAGAAAATGAGCTTAAAACTGCCCTTTCTTGAAAATGTGCTAAGGTAAGATTCATCTGAAAGTATCATAAAATATCTTAATCAATTCTGATATTAATGATGTAAAATATGATTAGTTTTGAGTTACCAGGAGTAGAGAATGAGGCGATACTGCCGTCAAGGTGGAGAACTTATGCATTGATACAACGTTACCTTTTTATTGTTTGAGTTATGAGCCTTGTTCTGAATTCAATATGGCCGACATGTGACTAAGGTCTATACAAGCTGTATTCAACAAGAATTTTCCAGAAGCTTTATAAAAACATCATTTCATGCAATTTCCGTTACTTGCAAAAGGAAAGCCAATCATAGAGCTAATGAAAGTATTTAATACTGCAATGTTTTGTACGATGGAGGTAATAAGCCCTCCTTAGCAACAAGTAATTTTCTACTTGCTGACAATAAGGATTAATAATGGCGGATATAACTCTTCTTCAACTAACACTTTACAGTTTTCATAAAACCAATATTATCATTATAGAAATTATACACCAATATGTCCTGTGATAATTGATTTAAAGGGACAGGATCGCTATCTGTTTGACTAATCATATCTTAGTCTAACAAATGAGAATTTTAAACTTAATCTAATCAGTAATAGTGTTCACAGCTCACCGTCGAAATTTGAGCCTTCAAATCCTTGTATGTCCAGAATTATCCTCATTAGAAATAGACAAATAGAAAGAGCAATTCCTAGTTATTTTTAAAGGAATTATGCGTATTTTTGTACATTTTTAGCACCTCTGAAGGCTATTTAAAGATATTCAAGACCCAAATCAATCCCTGAAAATGGCAAATCTGTCCCTTTAAAAGGATACAATCATCCAATTTCTTCAGATTATTTGTTGTAAAGCTGAAGTTGAACTACCCATATCAAATGGCCCAAAAATTACCGCCTACTTTCACTACGTTAACTCTGTTAAAATAAATCCAGCCTAGTTTATATCTAGCAGATCTCTTTATTTGTGACCTTGGCCAGTGCTTTACATAGTAGTTTTAGGAACCTCTTCACTCTTAAAGGGACAGATGTGCCATTTTGAGGGGTTGATTTGAGACTTGGATATATATGTAGTCTTCAGAATTAGGAATTTCACTTTCTATTGCTATAGATTTCTTTTCTGTGTATGGCATTATCCTTAAAAAGACGACTCGTCTTTTTAACATTCAAACGCGGATAATTCTGGACACACATGGATTTGAAGGCTCAAATTTCCATGGTGAGATGTGAACACTATTACTGATTGGCTCAGTTCTTGTTCTGAGACTTAAGTATTATTGGTGAAATAAATGGTGCACTGTTCCTTTAATACCAACATGGAATGGAACAGCAAGAATTTAGGTCAAATTGTAGCCGACAATTGGCATTAAATATAAGAAATAGAGGCGTATTTATCGTAAGACATTGAACATTGTACACTTAGGTACCGAATATACAGAAACAACTAAATCAATAAGACTGATTTGTTAATGGCATGTTGTACAACATTATTTTATTGATTTCTGCTGAAAATATTTGACCAATCGGCAAATATGCAACTTGTAGATAACATGTAGTCTGTATACGCTCGATTAAGTTATCCTTATCGACAAGTGACGTCTGCTATATAGATATGAAGACAAACCATGTTTTAATGTTGGTATTATTGATCTTTTTACTATCTGGTTTATTTTTTAAGTACCGTCATCAATTCATAACCACCATTTATAAATCATTATATTGTTGTTATTTAACATTGTTAATCTTATCATTGTCATGATAAACAACTGCCATTTTTATTAAAGGGATTGTAAAGAAATGAAATGAAATGAATGGAATTTTTCTGCACCATGTGAACTAATGAAGACGGGCAATGCTATGCAGAGTGCAATGAGGGAAATTTTGCCAGGACAGCGGCATTAGCCTGCTCTTTTTTCATTTCCAGCTGTCGAGGGATCTTTAACTTGTACAGTCTGTAGCACACCGGGCCTTGGTTTATTGTCTCATCCGAACGACTAGACACTTTTTCCATGTCAGTCCCTCTTACCTGGCGCCTGCCTTCCGAGACTTTGGGTACAAATAGAAAGCAGACTGAATTAAGGGAAAACTGTTGAAGCTGAATTCAAAACACGGTAACTCAGTGGAGGCATCATAGTCGCAAGCCTCTCATGGAGCGTCTGAAAGGACTCTCTCGAAAAAATTTTGAACAATTGAATTGATTTGGTGCATTCTGACTCATATTTGCGGCACAAACGTATAAAAATCATATTTTTAAATTTGTGGAAAATTAAGTGGGGGTACAATTGGGGCCGCAAACCCCCCTGTGTACCCCCACTGGTGCCGCCACTGTCAGACCCATCTTTGATATTGTATCAAAAAATGTTTTCAATATACAAGAAGCTAATAAGAAATAATCATAAAAAATGTGTCTGATAATAATCAATTTTCTGCATGAAATATCTCGTTTCATGATTTTATAGACTAAAACAATCTAAATCTGTCTTCATTGATTTATCAAATATGATATTGACTTCTGAATTATTTATTGTCTAAATTCAATTTTCCATTTCTAGAATTGATTCTGCATAAAAATTGCAAAATTAACATAAAATTTGCCAAATGACCACTTCTGGGTAGCTGCAAATAAATTTTGCATTGTATGGGTTCCATTAAAGAGATTGTAAAGAGTTCTTTGTACCATTCTTATTTTCAATCAGATGTCTGTGGTTCCTGCAATTCCACTAAAACTTAGTGTTTGATGATGTTATTAATCACGAAGGGCATTATGTGATAAGGTAAGATTGGTCCAACATGTTGCAAACCTGTCCCTTTAAGATACCTTATTTACAAAAATATTACCTAATTTTCCAAATCTGCACAAAAATACAGCCATAATATTCTACTTGCTAGAGGAAGCGATCATGTGTTGTAAGGCAAATGAGTATAAAGGTTTACAATGGCATCAATGAAATGGAAATTTAAAGTGAAATATTCATTTAGGACACCTCCCTAGAGGCAATATCTTCTTTCTCATGCATATTACACAATTCTGTTAGTATTTGTGATGTGGAATATTCTCTGCTGTTTTAGATTTTTAGAAACTTATATTCCAAATCAACTGGTAATAATTTTCAATTTTTCTTGTAAATAGAGGTTCGCCAGATGTTTGACCAATCGTACCTTGGTCTCAGAAATAGGTATTTTTTAGCTAGTACATGTTCACAGCTCACCATTAAAATTTGAGCCTTCAGATCCATGTGTGTCCAGAATTATCCGTGTTTGAGAGTAAAAAGGCAACTTTTTTTTTTGAGACTCTGTGATATATAGAAAAGATATATATATAGAAATAGGACAAGAAATTCCTAGTTTGAAGTATTTTTAAAGGAATTATGTGATATGTGAAATAATCGATCAGAATATCTTGATGCCGGAAATTGTACAGAAGTAACAAGTGGTCGACATGAGCAGGAATTGCAGGAACCACAGATATCTGACTAAAATTTGGAATGGTGTAAATTGATGCTATCAGTGTCCCTGATACACATAAGTTTTTCACAATCTCTCTAAAGCTGCCATTGATTTCTATTGATATCAAGTACATTCAATAATATACACAATCTCCTGACTATTAAACTATAATCCCAATACTAACAAACAACCCAACTGTTACTAGTGATCAATTAATTACATATAGAATGATTTAATTGGTTGTTTTTTATGTTTTAAATCAATTGCAATGGATTAATATTAATGGCTTTTTTATCAATGGCTTTATTATCAATGGCTTTCATATCAATGGCTTTATTATCAATGGCTTTAATACCAATGGCTTTATGGCTTTAATATTAATGGCTTTAATATCAATGGCTTTAATATCAATGGCTTTATTATCAATGGCTTTATTATCTATGCCTTTATGGCTTTATTATCAATGGCTTTAATATCAATGGCTTTCTCCTCACCATGCAATTTCTATCATAAAGTGAGTCTTGAATATATATCGAAAAAGGGCAGGCTCATGCCGCTGTCCTAGCAAAATATCTCTCATTGTACACTGCATGGGTGTTGCCGGTCTTCATTTGCCCACATGGTGCAGAAAATAGCATGTAAAACTCCATTCATTTCATTTTTAATTCATACTAGCACTTACAGCAAACATTGTGATATCATTGAAGTAATACAATTGAAGTGATATAATTGAATTAATATAATTGAATTAATATAATGAAGT
>NW_008708627.1:0-69885 GCF_000327385.1 Lottia gigantea | reverse complement strand
GAGGTGTTCTAATGACTTAGAAAAATACCAGTTTGTCTCACATGTCCATAATTAATTCATAATTAGCTAAATAAGAAGAGAATTACCAACAGAATTCCAATGAGTGACCAACAAAGGTCAAAAAGTCTTGTTTTGTTTATCCAGACTGTATATACAAGGACATTTATGACTGGTTAAAACTTTTAATTATATGCAATAAGAACATAATGATATGATTAAGAATACTTGATAATTCATTAGAAACACCAATTAATCAAATAATTTGACACTAAAAAATAAGGAAATCCATCTTTAAGAAAATCATGTCCAGATCTAAGATTTTGATGAAGTCCCTAACTGTAAATGACCTTTTGTGATACATGCATAGTTCGTGATGAGTGACGTCATCAAACACTTAGTTTTAATGGAATTGCAGATACTGGAGACGTCTGATTGAAAATTGGAATGGTGTAAATTGATAAGGTTGACATTTAGAAGTTGAGAGCACATATAACAGAAAACATGAGGGAATATATTATGGTATAACACACTTCTTTAAAGATTCAAACTCCCTCTTTAATAACATTCAAAGATAATTCAAATCAAATAAACAACTGATGAAAATAGCTAAAATTTAAGAGAATTCAAATTAAATTCAAAAGAATTGAAATCAAATCCAAAAGAATTGAAATCAAATGTAAGAGAATTCAAATCAAATTTAAGAGAATTCAAATCAAATCAAATCCAAGAGAACTGAAATCAAATTTAAGAGAATTCAAATCAAATCAAATCTAAGAGAATTCAAATCAAATTTAAGAGAATTCAAATCACATTTAAGAGAATTCAAATCAAATCAAATCTAAAAGAATTCAAATCAAATCAAATCAAATCAAATCAAATCAAATCAAATCAAATCAAATCAAATCAAATCAAATCAAATCAATCAAATCAAAGAGAATTCAAATCTTTCAAATCTAGGAGAATTCAAATCAAATCAAATCAAATCTAAGAGAATTCAAATCAAATCAAATCAAATCTAATCTTAGAGAATTAAAATCAAATCTTAGCGAATTCAGAATAAACAACTGGTGAATTTAAAAGAAACAAAAAGAAATTCAAACTACTCCAGATTAGAATGTTAATCAGTTGAAAATATTCAACGTGTAACAAGAATTCAATCAATACTTTTATCATTGTTTTTTATCAATAGAGTTTTCTATATATAAATGGCTCGATAACTTTAATTACCGGTATATTTTAAAGAGATTGTAAGAGGTTTTCTAAATTTATTATGTGTATTAGGGGACACTGATAGCATCAATTTGTACATTCCAATTTTCAATCAGACATCCTGTGGTTCCTGAGATTCCACTAAAACTAAGTTTTTGATGACATCATTAATCATGAAGGGTCTTATATATGGTACACAATTAGTGATGTTATCAAACACTTAGCTTTAGTGGAACCAGAGAAGTCTGATTGAAAATTGGAATGGTGTAAATTTATGCTATCAGTAATCAATACTTTTGTCATTGTTTTTTACCAACAGAAGTTCTATAAATGCCTCGATAGCTTTAAAGGGATTGTAAAGAGGTTTTTAAAAATTTTCATGTGTATCAGGGACACTGATGGCATCAATTTACACCATTCTAATTTTCAATCAGACGTCTGTGGTTCCTTCAATTCAACTAAAACTAAGTGTTTGATGATGACACTAATTGTAAAATATGCTTTATCACATAACTAATAAGGCCCTTCGTGATTTGTGAGTGATGTCTGATTGGAATGGTACAAATTGATGCTATCACTGTCCCCGATACACATAAAAAATTTAGAAAACCTCTTTACAAATCCCTTTAATACTTTAAGAAAATATACAATAACAATGATATATGGAGAGGATATTAAAGAATAAGTCAAACATAAAAATCTATAAATCTTTCGACATATTGTGACATATTGAAATTATGAATATTGTTAATCAGGGCTATAGGAAAAATCCATACATGGACATAAATGAAAAAATAAAGCACTACTTAAAGGGTCAGATGCGCCATTTTTTTTTGTTCACAGCTCACTGTTGAAAATTTGAGCCTTCAAATCTATTTCTGTCCAGAATAATTCATTAATTTTCTCATTAAGCCCAAACTATATCTTAAATTCCAAGAAAAATGAGTTTGCTTTTATCTTACATTTATGTATCAATTCATGTAATCATTTCAATTGCTCAAATCATATTTCTCATAGCTTTGAAATAAATGATATTCACAACTACAAGCATATCGAGGGTGACCGCTTGAAACCTTGTACATGCCATATTTGGTCATTTTGACAGCTTGTAAAAGATCTTGCGATCAAAACCTCATATTCTTAGCTTGATTTTAAATAACCCAAACACCACCCAAAAACCTTGTAAACTGTATTATTATACAAGTTATTGGTTGAATGCGCTGGAGTACTCAAATTGTTATACGAGGTTTAAATTTTCAAAGAATGAAAACCATGTAAAAAAAATAATAAAAAAGAATTTAACAAAATATGAGTAAAAATAGTTTTTTGTGTTTTAGTTGAAAAGTAATTTTGCGTCATATATCGTTATACAAGGTTTCAAGCGGTCACCCATGATATCTTTATATTCCTTAGGTTCGTCAGACTGGGGGTTGAGAGACATAAAGACAATACAAACAAACATTATTCAAATAGTCAATTAGTACCGATACAGTTTATTGATTGTTGGTAATAGCTGTTTAATAGTATTCCAGTGAGGGTGGTATATAAATTAGTTAAGTGATATAGTAATTAAGATAACATACTAGTAAATCATCGACCGGTATAACTATTGTCATTGTCATCAATACAATAGTCAATTCTATATCATCACAGCAAGTCATCAAATTATAGTCAAAATAGTATAACATCCTACTGTTCTGCACCATTGTCTTATGAAGACACTACACCATGCAGTTTGAAATGAGGGAAATTTTGCCAGACCAGCAGCATTAACCTACTTTCATTAATGTTCAGAGCCTGGATCACACGAGGCCATGGGTTATTGTCCCATCTGAACGATTGTACACCAGTATTACTGACAGGGGAAACTGGGTTTCAAATTAGAGTAAAACGAAATTGTTTATACACTTCCAGTTCCAATTTAAAACATTTATATACGCAGTGTAGTTTATTTTTAGGTTGTTTAAAGGTATGCTTCTGGGCAGACTCTCAAAAGCACTGGCACAGGCATCAGAATTTTTCTTACCTAGAGGAGGATTCAAACCCATGGCACTTTATCACCTAGCAGTGGACAAGCCTCTCTACAGATTGAGCTATTCCACTGCCAAAAAAAGACAGTGTTCCAACCCAGTGTTAGAGGGAATTATTGTCATTTACACAATTCGAAAATATATTCATATAGCCTGGTACAGGCAAGGATAGGTATAGAAATATTATCTATTACTATACAAATCACTTATGATAATGGATATTTTTTAAGTGTGATAGCATATCAATCAAATAATTAATAATCATGAAAACTGGAAGATAGAGGCTAAATTAATTTTGCCTTCATAGCGTATGAACTTGTGGTATATATTAGCTTGAGACAGCAGTCCACTGCCTAGTTCAAAACATCTGCCTCTATTCTAGCCCCTGATTGATATTTTGACAGTAATCGACTGGAGTAGAGTCAGAACAAACTAGGCCCTGTTTTATGGGGATTTTCCATTACATATCTGTTTCTCAGTAGAAAAGTGATAAAACGGCAAAATACTAAATGATCAGACCCTTTTATTCATTCAGTCAGACATGTCCTTAAAAATACAGCCACATCAAGAGCACTGAACTAAGAAAAAGGTTGTTTTCTATATTTATTGATCAAATAAGCTACTTGTTTTTTTGTTAAAAAAAAAAAATGAGATGATATAACAAATTGAGTCTGAAATGCAAAATTGAAAAATAAAATAAAATAGCGGTCATCTCCTTGACTTTTTTGACCTTCAAAATCAATCAAGCTTAAACCATCAAAATCAATAAATAGTAATAAGAAACTGACCTGACTATGTCCTAGAATATAACTACCCTCCGTTGCCATGGTAATCCTTGGAAAAAAATGACTCCTAATATGTCCGCCTGTGGTTTTCACTTGGCACTTTTCACCATTAACACTCGATTTGTCATATCGTAAACAGACAAGCGAATCCAATGTCTTGAACAATGATATAGTCTTTCAACGCACCCAGTCTTTCTCTCTCTCTCTGTGGCTGACTCTCTCACGACAGTCTTCTGTCTTACTGCTACTGAAATAAGATTATCTTATATAGTCACATCTGCTGCCTGAGTGGTTGCCGTCAATATCTTGGTTTATCATTAATGCTGTACCAGTGTTAGTTCAGGTCTTTTCAATAATGGCTTTATCAATCCATATACAGGCTTACTCCGCTCACCTTCCTGTAGCTATCAAGCTAATAGGATCATATTATTGATAAAAGGGAATGGAGAATGTTATCATCGAATCCAGATCTCTGCACTAGCAGACGGCTTTTTTTTAAAGTACATAATAATAATTAAAGATTTTCTTTGTTATATAGTATTAAGGGGAGATTTTTACTAGACTTGTGAGAGTCGACACAGGACCAACTCTTGAAAGCACTGGCACAGGCATGAGATATTTTCTTACCTTAGAACCCTTGATAATTGCCTACCAGACGACAATCCTACTTCCTTTGTTAAATAGTGTTGGACTGAGAGTGACAGAAGGTTTATGAAATTTGATGCTATGGCTACATTATTTCAATCAATTAACTTTTATAAAGGTCAATTTGAATACATTACAATAACACATTCTCTATGTAATACAATCAATTCATGTTTCACTATTCCCACCATTATACTATCATATTTACAATTTCATTTACAATTTCATTAACAATTTCATTTAAAATTTCATTTACAATTTCAATTACAATTTTCAATTACAATTTTACTCTTCGAATTAGGCTAATTATGAATTAATTATGGACATGTGAGACAAACTGGTATTTATCCAAGTCATTAGAACACCTCTACTTTCTATTCATATAAGTATTAGCATTTTCATTTTCATAAATGAAAATAAGGGAACCCATCTTTAAATAAAGTAAAAGCTAATTGGTGAGATATTTGATTAGATGCTTATTTGTTAATCTTGGACTCAGAAATTATTTAGAATTAAAGGGGCATTCTATATGTTTTGTTGGTCAAAAATTTTTTTTTCTAAAATTTGTGAAAAATCTAGAAAAATGTGTCCCTTAACGTATCTGAATGTTTTAACTAAGAAATATAGCCGTTAATAATTCAACGCCAAACTTTTAAAGTTCGTTAACTTTTTTGCAAGCTGTTAGAAAACTACTGTACTGATTGGAGTAAACTCAACACCTAACTGTAGAGAAATATGTCTCCTACGTATCAGTTTTAACTGATAATAATGAGCCATTATAAAGCATCAAAACTAGGTCTGCTTAATTAACAATTAGTACTCTCCGTTTTGATTAACCCTTTTAAAACAAATTCAGTTTGATCATGTGGATATATAGATATAAATAACATATTTTCAGGTGTAATTTACCACGTTTTTGATTAATGAAAATTTTCTATACTGCCCCTTTAAAACATGAATTGGATAACAAACTAAATATTCTAGAATAATTTCCATGGATAACAGTAATTCTTAAAGGGGCATGTTCTTCATCCTTTTGAACAATCATACTTTAGTCTCAGAAACAGGAATAATAATGTTCACAGCCCACTGTCAAAATTTTTTGCCTTTAAAACCATGTGTGTCCAGAATTATTCGCGTTTGGAAATTAAAATGAGAGTCGTGTTTTCTTACGACTCGGTCATAAACAGAAATGACATAATAGAAATAGAAAGTAAAATTCTTAGTTTGAGGTATTTTAGAAGGAATTGTGTGATTTCCATACATTTCTAGTACTTCTGAAGACTATTTACATATATAAAAAAAAACAAAATATCAATCCCTCAATGGCGAATCTGTCCCTTTAAAGAATACATTATTCTATAAAAAAAAAACTTCAATTCCAAGATATTTTCAATAATATAAAATAATACATTAACAACACAGTTTGTATTAGCACTTGTTACTGGAATAATAATTGTCTACAAACCAGGAAATAAATAAAATAGAAACATGGTTTATCATTGATTACATCTAAAACAGAGGTAGAAAAAATCAATAAGTTCTGATAAAAGATATACAGAAGTTATTAAGATATATAAGATCAGAGGTTATATTAACAGAGGTTATATTAACAGAGGTTATTTAGGTATTTAAGATTAGAACCTATATTAACAAAGGTTATTCAGACACATCAGATCAGAGCCTATATTAACAAGGGCTATCCAGATATATAAGATCAGAGCCTATATTTACAGAGGTTATTAAGGTATATAAGATTGGAGCTTATATTAACAAAGGTTATTAAGATATATAAGATTAGAGCCTATATTAACAGAACTTATTAAGATATATAAGATCAGATCTTCTATTAACAGAGGTTATTCAGATATATAAGACCAGAGCTTATAAAAACAGAGGTTAATGAGATATTTAAGATTAAAGCCTATATTAACAGAGGTTATTCAGATTTATAAGATCAGGGCCTAGATTAGGGCCTATATAAACAGAGATTATGCTGAAATAAAAGATCAGAGCCTATATTAACAGTGGTTATTCAGCAGATATGGTCCTGTCTAACATTCAGTCCATGGGGACAATATAATGAATGAACGAACGAGTGAGTAAACGTACGAACGAACAAACGAATGAAAAAAATAAAATAAATACACAATACCTCGATGGACAGCCTATTGTGGACAAGTGTTCTGTAATTTTGTGGCTGAAAGTAAATTGACATCAGGTGTTCTATGACACATTTTAAATTATCACTTGTAATAATCTATTATTATAATAGACCAGTTACCATATTTAATATTTAAAGTTATTTAAAGGGATATTCACCATATCCTGCAACTCACCATATTCTGCAGAGCACTTACAAAAAACAATTACAACAATTCATCATACCCTGCAACTTGACAAATTTTGCAGAACACTTACAAAAACAATTACAACAATTCACCATATTCTGTAAAACACTTATGAAAACAACTCAAGATATTCTGCAGAGCACTTTCAAAAACAATTACAACAAATCAAGATATTCTGCAGAGCACTTTCAAAAATTTACAACAACTCACCAAATCCTGCAACTCACCATATTCTGCTAGGCACTTACAAAAAACAATTACAACAATTCATCATACCCTGCAACTTGACAAATTTTGCAGAACACTTACAAAAACAATTACAACAACTCAAGATATTCTGCAGAGCACTTACAAAAACAATTACAATAACTCAAGATATTCTGCAGAGCACTTTCAAAAATAGTATAACAACTCACCCTATCCTGCAACTTACCATGCAGAGCACAAAAATAATACGACAACTCAAGATATTCTGTAAAAAACTTACAAAAACAACTACAACAATTCACCAAATCCTGCAACTCACCATATTCTGCAGAGCACTTACAAATATTTTACAAGAACTCAAGATATTCTGCAGAGCACTTACGAAAACAATTACAACAACTCAAGATATCATGCAGAGCACTTATGTAAACAATTACAACAACTCACCATATCTCAACACATAAACAACTCACTGTGGACAAAGTTATTTTCACAGTCACAACATTTATATGGATTAGAAATAACACTGTTATCACTTGACATCAACAATTGATAAATACAACAAATGGTTAATTTACACCATTTTAATAGCAATCGATTTCATAAATGAATTGCTCAAAATTTCATGCTTGAAGTGAAATGAAATTGAGTGTTACATTTTATTTTTATTCTCTTGATTGGGTTATAGATTACTGGTGATGCCATGCAGTGTGCAAAAAGGGAAAGTCAGAGTACTCAAATTTATATATGTGGTTTAAATTTTCAAAGAGTTAAAAAAATAATAAAAAAGATTTTAACAAAATACGAATACAAATAGATTTCAAAAAGTAATTTGGTGTCATATATCGTCATACGAGGTTTCAAGCAGTCACCCACAATATATAGATATATATTTTTTTTCTTTGATGATCTGTCTTTTGTCCATTGGGAAGACAAATCCATTGTCCAATGGTCGTTACTTCCTACTAATTGGCTGGTAACATTACAATAACACAATTTTTACTATAAACTGAAGTAAGCTAATTGCTTCATATTAGCTTGATCATAGAAAGAAAAAAACATTTTACAACTGACAAATACCTATTTTACTTCCTTACAATATCTTCATTATTAAAGAGCTTGTAAAAAGGTTTTTCTAAATTTTTCATGTGTATCGGGGACACTGATAGTATCAATTTGCACCATTCCAATTTTCAATCAGATGTCTGTGGTTCCTGCAATTCCATCAAAACTAAGTATTTAATGACATCACTAATTGCCTTCTGTGATAAGCATATTTTGCGAATAATTATGTCATCAAACAATTATTTTTAGTAGAATTGCAGGAGCCACAGACATCTGATTGTAAATTGGAATGGTGCAAATTGATGCTTTCAGTGTCCTGGATACACATAAAAAATTTAGAAAATCTCTTTATAATCTCTTTAACATACAATTTGAATTCATTGTGATTCAAAAGTCATTCAATGGAAATTTTGTATTGTTGGGGGTAATATAGAATAATGTATAGGTGTGTGAGTGAACGCCTCATTAAAGATAGTAAAATCATTAGGAACAGATACAAGTAAAGTAACAGCTTTTTATAATTAGGTCTACTCCTCATTTCAGTCCAATACTACCTTGCAAATTGCCGCATGTTCAGTTTGGACAAATTGAAAGTTGTGATAAAAGGAATGTGTAAATTTGTTAAAATATTGAAAAGTTTATTTTTAAAGGGACAGATTCACGAAAGTGGACATTGTAGACACCTTAGTCTCAGAAACAGGAATTTTTTCAGCTAAGCTTTTCAGTGTTCACTGCTCACCGTCAAAATTTGAGCCTTCAAAACCTTGTGTGTCCAGAATTATCTGTTTTTCTCAAACTTCCAGCTTTTAAAGGGACAGGTTCGCCATTCATTTAACCAATCGTAGTCTCAGAAACAGGAATTTTTTTAGCTAAGCTTATCAGTGATAGTGTTCACAGCTCACTGTCGTTCAGTGTTAATGTGTCAAATTCAAAGAATTTGAAATGTGTACATAGTGTTTTTCGATGGAACACCAGTCAAAATATTTGTAATTGATGATTAATAATTGTAATTGATGGTTAATAATTGTAATTGATGGTTAATAATTGTAATTAAAAACGAAGGCAGCAATTAATGTAAGTATGCAACAAATTTTTTTTTGTGGTATTCTCAAAATGGTCAAACTGGAATTGCAATTTAACAAAAATTGTTATGGGAGTGTTCAGGTAATAAATTGAATGGAGTTTTACGTCCTACTTTTCTGCACCTAATTGGGCTAATGATGACAGTTAAAGTCATGCAGTGTGCAATGAGGGAAATTGTGTCAGCGGAACTTTAAAAATCATTGTCATTTTAATTTTCAAAATAAAAGAAAAAACAATTTCCAATACCTGTATACACTCCAGTAGGTCAAGGCTCATCAAAATAATAATTTCAAGCTCATATTTGGTAAGTTTCGCTTGATAAAAAAAGCATAAAAAGGACTAAAATTAAACGATTGCATCCTAATATTGAAAAAACAACTAAGAAGGTCTATGAAAAAAAATTGAGAATGCGGAAATTGTCCAAATTTCATTTAACATTTTTCATTGCAAAACTGCCTACCTTTCGCATGAAGTCATGCACTAACTCCATGTTTTCTACTGTAACATTTAACATTGGTCTGTAGGCTCGAGTTTAAACCAATCAAATATCCGCATTATTTCTTCTCATACCTGCTTATGTTATTTCTGTAACTTCCGGTCATGGAAGAGAAACAAAATATTAAATAATAAATAAAAGAAATGTAATAAGAGGGAAAATAGCATATCTTTCTGGTATTTGATTTTTCTGTTTTACTCGTGTATTGATTTTACATGTCTATGGACTACAGCTTTATTGTCACCATTGATCAAAACCCTTTTACGCCCAATTTTAATTCTACCCAAGTAACTTTACATTCATGATCATGACTCATTTTCATTCCATTGCCATTGGGGGTGGGGTGATGGGGGAATGCGGGGCAGAGGGGGTTGAGGGTCGCATGGTTTACCAAAAAAACTGCCAAGCTGCCAAACTATTCCAGATTTTGCTATTGAACTTAACACAAATCATCAATGAATGAAGTTGACCCAGCGATCTAGTGCCAGGAATGCCAGTCAGAACGCTAACAAACCATATTGGTAGCACATTTTGGAAAATGGAAGGAAGCATCGGAATTGTCTGAAATTTGATGTGAATATTCAGGACACATATAAGTACCTCTCTGCCAAGTTTCAAATCGATAGCTCTTCGGGAAGAGGAGGGGGCGAAACAGCAACAAAAACCAAATGATAATAATTGAAACGGTAATGGATCAACCAAAACGGTAACACAAAAATATGTTCAAAAGGGCAAGGGCTCGACCTAGTTGGTAACACATAAAAATAAAATGTAGCCTACTGTATGTAATATTATGTACGTAAAATTAAATCAATTATTATTCAATTTGATTGTCTTCTCTTAATGAGAACTCTTTTATAATGAAAGTAGTATAAGCTTACCTGACATGAAAACAGACTCTGATCATATTTAACAAAATTTACCGATTTGGTTAGTCTGGTACCGTTTGGACTATTAAGATTATTTTAGAAGTATATTTGAGTGGCTCTGTAAGTAAGTTTTGATAAAACAGCTCTGATACCAATAAAAGATATGATTAAAAATTGTTTTTTCAGATAATGACGCTCCCGTCATTTATAGCAAGGAAGTTGAAACCCTATAAAGATGGGATTAAATCCTGTATTTCTCAGATATATTATACACATGGGTTATTCTGTGCTAGTCATCCCTATTCTATTATAACTGGTGTTATTATAACTGTCATGATAATATGGTAAGTATTCAAGGTTGTACATTAAATTTACGATTTCATTAATTTTAAAGGAACAGAGGTGCCATTTTGGGGAATTGATTTTAGTCTTGAATATATGTAAAGAGTCTTCTTAAGTACTAGAAATGTACAAAAATCACATAATGCCTTTAAAAATACTTCAATCTAGGAATTTTACTCACTATTTCTGTATTATGTCTTTTGAATATATCTTAAATTGACGAGTCATTGACATTCAAATGCATAATTCTGGACAAACATGGATTTGAAGGCTCAAATTTCGACAGTGACATGTGAACGCTTTTACTGATTAGCTCAGCTAAAAATTCCAGTTTTCGAGACTAAAGTATGATTGGTCAAAAAGAATGGCGAATCTGTCCGTTTAAAATTAGATTACAATTTGGTTAATTGGTTAGTCTACATTGTAATCTAAATAGTCTTCTAGCAAAGGCCTACCGCCCCAAAGTTAGTATTTTCAACCAATCAAATTTTGTCATGTAAAACCTGCTTCACAGTATTTTTCGTGATAGCTGTATATCATCCAGCCCTACCTGATGGTGCTGGCACAATATATCAGTATCAAGATATGTGTATCACAATGTCGTGTATCGATACTTGGTGATAAGTTTTATTCCATAAAAGTGGGGATTTTTATTATCATATAACAATTTTTTTCAATTTGTTAAAATTGTTAGAACCTTTTTATATGACAGTGGATATTAACCACTTCTATGAACTATATTAAAACCCATGTAAAAGCTGAATCTTGATAAATAAGGAATTCTTGGATAGCAAAACCTAAAGAAGAGTGATATGACAGTTTTAAATTTATGTTTAAATTTATAATTTTCAGTTATCCTCTAGCAAACCGTCCACATCCTGGCAATGCTCCAGTAAAATATACCACACCATTGTCAGGTTATACTGTACCACCGCGAGTTCAACCACTAGTTAAATCATCAGAAAGACATTTATCATATCCTAGATGGGTAAGAAATAGGAAATTCCTAATCACAAATTAAAATTAGACCATTCTTTCGTTTCATTTTTTATTAGCTTTTATTTTTCATTCAGCCATTTCAGTTAGGGATCATTTGCCATTTTGATGACACCCCCAGCTAATCAGATTTCTGCCCTCTCCAACGGGCAAGGCTGGGCTCTATTCTTATACTAAGCTAATAGTTTCTTCAGCCTAATTAAAATTAGACCAAGTTTTTTATTCACTTTTATTTTTAATTTAGCCACTTCAGTTAGGGTCTAAAGACAGGCCTCTTGAATGTTTGTTTGTTTAATGACACTGCCAGGCAATCAAATTTCTGCTCTCTTGAACTCCTGGATTTTGTGACAGGAAAAAAAGGTGCATTCATTGTTCATTGGTTCTCAGAATGCACCTTATGTTCGTGAACAAATGAATGTTCAAGAGGGCAGTCTTTAGACCCAACAGAAGGGGCTGAATTAAAGATAAAAGCTAGTAAAAAAAGGAACAAAAGTTTCGTTTAATTTTTTTTTTGATTTGTCAGTAAATGTGGATCCAATGATTTGGTCTTCTGCCAAGTTTCATATTGCATTAAGGGTCTTTACTGGAGCAGAACATCCTACTTTTCTGCATATGAAGATGGGCAACACCATGCAGTGTGCAATGACTCAAAATCACACCCATTACCCTTCGGTATTAAGCAAGCAGACTTCCAAGAAGCTGAACCACGACGGGTCTAGTCTCGGAAAGGTTGACAAAAGAAAACTAGTTTTATATTTTGATTTTATTTCAGTATGTCGGTAAACCAGAGGGATATATTCAACAAATAGTCGTTAAAGCCACTGTATCGCCATGGAAACCATCTAAGTTAACATTGACCGACTCTATACGAGCACCTGTATCTCTTGTATTTCAAATATTAGATGCTGTTAATAACTTTCAGACAGAAGTAAGGTAAGTATCTTTAAATGCTTCGAAAATTTGTACTAGTATTCAGAAAGGTTAATGATGTGAAATGAAAGGCAGTTTTTGTATTTTAGTTTAGATTTAAAGATAATTATTATAATTGAATATATTCAGATGAACTTGGACTGAGAAACTGAATGTTTTTGTTTAAAGGGACAGGTTTTCTATTTCTTTGACCAATCGTTGCCAATCAGTAATAGTGTTTACAGTTCACCATCGAATTTTGAGCCTTCAAATCCATGTGTGTCCAGAATTATCCGCATTTGAAAGTTAAAAAGATGACTTGTCTTTTTTTGAGGCTATGCCATATATAGAATTAAAGAAAGTGAAATTCCTAGTTTGGGATATTTTTGAAGGAATTGTGCCATTTTCGTATAATTCTAGTACTATCTACATATATTCAACACTCAAACCATTCTCCCAAAATGGCGAATCTGGCCCTTTAATAGAGGAGATTTTTTATTGTGAGACTGACCTGAGGCATATTTAAGATATGCTTCACTCTTATTTTGTTGTTGTTTTTTTATAGAGGAGAAGAGTTGTCTGTTGCTGATATATGTCTGCGTGTATCTGAGGTGGTCACAAAAGGCAAAGTTAAAGGGATGTTACCTGAATATTCCTGTCTTATTTTATCACCAGCTAATCTGTGGCAGAACCAAGAAAATAGGTTTGCTTCTTTAATTTACAAGTATCAAAAGAATAAGTAATTGACTTCATCTCATTAATAGCTTCATCTTATCTCAACTTAAACGGATTGTAAAGAGGTTTTCTAAATTTTTTATGTGTATCGAGGACACTCTTAGCATCAATTTGCACCATTCAAATGTTCATTCCGACATCTGTGGTTCTTGTAATTCCACTAAAAATAATTGTTTGATGACGCTTTTTATGACTTCACTATGCCTATTTTTTGCATTTCTAGATTTACTAATGATGGAGATATTTTAAAAACTATTTATAGAAGATATGGTCAGGCATTAGAAACACCACCAAACTTAAAAGGTTCTTACTTGTTTTGATGTCCATTTTGAACTGACTAAAAGATTCCTCAACAATTGGAAATAAATAAAGTGTATACATATTGATTAATGCTGCGGACACACAAACAGTCTTGGTCAATGATTTTTGTCACTGACTAGAGTTTTCACCAACCGGCTGCAGGGATGCAAGGAGACGAAAAATCTCCAAGCGTTTTTTGCCACTATGGCGATAATCATGTGCGGATCATAAAATTAAAAGGAAAATGAATCTGATTGGTTGATGACGCTCTGTCTTGCAGACGATAAAATAATCAGCGACAAATATGAAACTGGTTTGATATTATAAATCCTGTCGGCAACGTTTTATATTTACGAGATTTTAAATCTGACTGTTTATGTACATGTTATTTAATTAGTGATTTTTGAGTTATTTACAATCAATCTAAGAATAAGAGGTTTTGATCACAAGATCTGCGCTTTTACGAGCTCTTGAATTCAATATTTTCAGATTTGTTGTTTGGTGTACCGTGGGGTAATACAGGTATATCAAGATATTTTAGTAGGACTAAAGAAAGACCTATCATGTTTGCTATTACTATAATAACTAAAAAATATGATCCCAGGTAAGCCTTTAATTGATATTTTGACAAATACTTTCAAACCTGTAAGTTTTTGATGCAGGTTGAGGGGACTGACATGGAAATAAATCCCGTTAAATTACAAAAATTATCCATTCTGAGAACATAATAATTGTGGATGAAGAATTACTAGTGTAAACGGTCAAGCGTTCTGATAACAGTTCCAATTTGAGACTACTGAGGCGAGGTGGTCTTGGAACAGTTCTCAGAACAGAACAGTTGAAATTTGATAGTGTAAACAGTCGAGCGTTCTGATAACAGTTCCAATTTGAGACTACTGAGGCGAGGTGGTCTTGGAACAGTTCTCAGAACAGAACAGTTGAAATTTGATAGTGTAAACGGTCGAGCGTTCTAATAACAGTTCCAATTTGAGACTACCGGGGCCAGTCGGTCCCAGAACAGTTCTCAGAACGGAACAGTTGAAATTTGATAGTGTAAATGGTCGAGCTTTCCAAGAACAGTTCTTACGCATGCATCTTGACCTCTTGACATGTTTTACAGTTTTGTGAGCGGACGAATTTGCCTTCATCAGGGTTATTAGAACGTCTAAAATTAACTCTTTCGTGAAGAGTTTGTGCCTAGTAAATCTGATTTTAGCTCATTGTGTAGAAGGCACAATTCTTGACAGTTTTGGACAAAACTTAGTGGAATTGTTGATTGTCACCCAACCAAGAATAGACCCTATTGAAAATCGAAAAAAAAGGTGGACAAGGCTGTGAATTAAGCTCTTGCGTTACTCCCCGAAATATTTTTTAATAGCTATTGTCAACCTCCCTGACGCTTTGGCTGGTATTACAATTGTGGGCTTATTATGATGGCCATTGCTATCTTTTGACTTTCAAGAGTTTCGTTTTTTTTTTCAGTTTTACGCAAACCTTAAGGATGAAGTTAGAATCACTATTTCCAGAAACATCGGAGAATGTAAACAACACAGAAAAGCAACATATTGTACATTTTCATTATAAAGATATAGATTATGTTGCTGAATATACCTATTTATTTGTGGCCTATTTTGCTGGATTTCTTTATCTGTATTTCTCTGCAAGTAAGTTTGAACCAAGGATGAACCCTATTGAATATGAGAAAAATCGAATAATATTTAGTATGAGATAATGCCCTTGTTCATGAAAAATGCGTTCAATTTTGTAGCTTTTAAATACTCCAGAACTAGGAGAAATTTTTTTATTACCACCAATGGATGAACCCTATTGAATGTGAGAAAAATATTTAGTATGGGTTATTGCCCTGTTCATGATACAAGTTTTTTTAGCTCTTGAACACTCCAGAACTATTTTTGTAATATCATCTATGGATGAACCCTATTGAATATGACAAAAATCGAAAAATATATAGTTTGAGTTAATGCCCTTGTTCATGAAAACGCGTTCAATGTTTGTAGATCTTAAACACTCTAGCAGCCAGTGGGTGTATATTACGTTGCCTGGCAAGCTATCTTTTGTTTTTGACTGTTATGCGTACTTTTACAGAAAAGATTGAAATGGTCAAGTCAAAATGGGGTTTAGCTGTAAGTGCTGTTGCCATGGTGATCGCGTCATTATTAGTATCTGTTAGTATTTGTACATTATTTGGTATGAGACCACAACTAAATGGAAGGTTAGTATTCATTGTTTCCTTAAAGGAACAGATGGGCCATTTTTTTGACCAATCATACTTTAATCTCAGAAATGGGAATTTTTTAGCTAAGCCAATCAGTAGTAGTTCACCATCGAAATTTGAGCTTTCAAATCCATGTATTTTTTTTTTTATTTCAGTGAAATTTTCCCCTATCTTGTTATAATTATTGGTGTAGAAAATGTGGTTGTATTAACTAAATCTATAGTTTCAACTCCAGTACATTTAGATGTTAAAATTAGGGTGGCACAAGGTAAGTATTGTTTTTAAAATCCTTGGCCTAAAAGTAGGCTAACCTACAGGGTCGCTTGATTCAGGAAATCAGCCATTCAATAAAGCAAGCTGGAACATGTTCAATTGCAGGAACAGATAGATAATAATTACTAATGTATAGTCGATATTTAGACACGAATTCTGCATGACAGTCTGTGATTGGTTGAAATGAATGTCAATAGTACGCAACCTTGGTATAAATCATTTTAGATTACAATTGAGACTGAAAAATAATAACGAAACGAAATTGTAATTCAAGTTTGATTATATTTCAGGTCTGAGTAAAGAAGGATGGTATATAACAAAGAATTTATTTTTAGAGCTAGTTATTATTTTAATAGGATTATTTACATATGTACCAGCAATACAGGTAAGTCTTTTTTTTTCTTTACCAATCATACCTTAGTCTTAGAAGCAGGAATTTTTTAGCTAAGCTAATAGTGTTCACAATTCACTGTCGAAATTTGAGCCTTCAAGTCCATGTGTGTCTAGAATTATCCGCGTTTGAATGTTAAAATGACGACAATTTAAGATACTCTGTGATATATATAGAAAAGATATATATAGAAATAGTGAGTAAAATTCCTAGTTTGAAGTATTTTTAAAGGAATTATGCTATTATCCTGCAGTTCTAGTACTTCTGAAAGCTATTTACATATATTCAGAATCGAAATAAACCGACGGAAACAGAGACCTAGTGTCTTTTAGTCAAACTTAGATGAAGGTCCATATGCTGCCAGCAAAATGTTGATTGATCCCTTGACAGTTGTTTGCATTTATTTCTCTTGCAGGAATTCTGTTTATTTGCTGTTGTTGGTATTTTATCTGATTTTTGTTTACAAGTTTTTTTCTTTGTCACTGTTTTATCAGTTGATATTAGAAGAATGGAGGTTTGTTGAACTATGTTATCTTTTGATGTTGTGTGGATTTTATTTTTTGGTTGGATTTGCTTTCCAACGGTACTGAAGCAAAATATGTCACATTCAAAATTTCCCCATCTGTTTCTTTCGCTGCCAGTTTGTCTATACCTGCTATTTTTTCGGCAGACATGGAACGTGTTCCGAACTCTGTTCTAACTTGTTTTATTAAACGTTCTGTCGATTCCATGAATCCCAAACATACAGAAACCACCAATGAAGTGAACTCCTTACTAAAATATCTTGACCTAAAATTCACCTCGGTTGATTTTTTCAGCTGACAGATCTCCACAAACAGAGGGTCTTACAATCAGTCAAAGAAAATGATGCTGCTGTTCAGATAGAACCATTATACCACTGTCCTGTAGCTGGTCATATAAAATCATCATCAAAAACACATAGCGCTAAGTCAGTTCCAAATCTAGATCTGAAGGACATGAATTTGAGTGGCAAGTCTATAACTCCGCCGCCTTCACCTGGAGCAGACGACACATTTTTCCCTTCACCTGCCATCTTGGAATTACCCAGACGTCTCAAGTTTCTCTACTTCTGGGCAAAGACCAGAATGTTCCAAAGAATGATCATGGTAAGGGACAGTATGGAAAATTTTCATTATCAATTATCATTATTGTAAATTATACCTGAAAATATTTCTAAAATATGCTATTAATATCTATGTATCTACTTGATCATACTGAATTTGTTTTAAAAGGCTTAATTTAAACTGAGTATACAAATTGTTAATCAAGCAGTTGGCGTAGTTTTTGTGTTTGGCTTTTTAATGGCTCGATATTATAGTTGAAACCTTTAGAATACGTATGAGACATATTTCTTTACAATCAGGCGTTTATTTTACTCAAATCCAAAAAGCACCACAAAAGTTTACTTTTGTCGTGAAAAAATTAACGACTGAATTTTTGGTTTCATCGATTTATTTTTCAGTTCTGCACCTTTGTTTGGATTGTGCTGATATTTTATAAAACAGGATTGGTGGATAAATTAACCAATCAGAATCATCCAACAGTTTCACCTCCGACCTCTACTGCTGATTCGCTATTGAAAGATGAGATGATGGATTTACCTACTACAAAATTTGCCAATGAAGGCCTTTGGGGAATGGGGCGTGCATTTGTATATGATGATCTGATTGGTCCAGTAGAACATACAGAGCTAGAACTATTTAACGATTTATCTTATGATCATTGGCCAACTTTATTTGGTCATTACAACATTAGTCTGTTTGGACAGTAAGTCATTTAATTCACAAATCAGATATAACGGCTTAGGCTCCGCCCACTCATGCTGTATTTGTTAACCTGTTCAGAACTCTCCAATTGAAGGCCACTTTAGTGTGAATTTTTTTTTAATTTTGAGAAGGAATAATGCTTTTCTATTTTCAGTTATGTTAGTATTTTACCCACAATTCACCTGTCATCTACCATTAATCCAGACATGGCTGTCAATTTGAGGCATTCATCTGACAGCCAATCACTGAAGGATTTACATTCAGAAGACACCAGTAAACCAATCAAACAGGCAGACACATTAACAGATGAAGCTGCAGATGATATTTCTCACTACATGCATATGTATGACCCAGAGCAACTCAAGCTGTACTACCCCAAATCTCAGAAAGAATTTTTTATAACTGTGTGTTTTGCCATTTTGACCGTCATAGTAATCACATATTTTATGGTAGTCATGTATAAATGTATGTGTTCAAGAAATTATGCTAAATGGCGGACATCTTGGAATAAGTTTAAACGTCAACGCAGATCAACTAATAGATTCATAAAGGAATCCATTCCACTAGTTCTTAAAGGGCACAGTCAGGTAATTTTTTGATCATTTTTTTTAGACCTTTTTGAGTTTCGCAGTGGATGTTTATCCGTGAACCGGTCTATTTTTTTTTTTCACTTTTTTATCCACACTTCCGTATATCCTTGAGCTGCAAGAAAAAAAAAAATATATGGTAATTTTGTTCATTGATGATGTGCATGGGTAAACGGAAGTTTGGGTAAAATAGCGAAAAAGAAACTAAACATCCATTTCATTTGAGTTTAAAGAGATTTGTGTTGGTCTTGAATTTTCATAGGCGTATTAAGAAAAATGACATAGATTTTCAAAATATTCAGGCTATGTTTTGCTTTCACCCAAAAACCTGTTCCCTCCAGAAACTCTATAGAGGCATATTGTCACAAGCCTCTCGTCTCATCTGAGAGGGTTCTTCCAAAAAAATGTATGAAAAATTTAATGATTTGGTGCATTCTGACACATGTTTTGTGGCAAAAATATATAAAAATCATATTTTTGAATTCATTAAAAATAAGGTAAGGGTACAATTGGAGGTGCAAGCCATTTTTCTAGGGGGCTCCCTCTGACTGGACTGTAACACTTCTCATTTTTTGATAAGTTTGTTAATTTGTTGTAGGATATTGAATGTTTATTGGCTGATGTACAGATTATTATTAGTGCCTGTCTTGGTGGTGAACTTCGTGTTTGGGATTCCAACTCTGGTGAATTGATATCTACTCTTCATAGAAATAGGTCAGTTATTTCTTAGAAAATATAACTTAAAGGGATTGAAAAGAGGTTTTCTAAACTTTTGATGTATATCGGGGACAACGATAGCATCAATTTGCACCATTCCAATTTACAGTCAGATGTCTGTGGTTCCTGCAATTCCATTAAAACTAAGTGTTTGATAACATCTAATCACAAAGGGCCTTATGTGATAAACCATATTTTGCGATTAGAGACGTCATGAAACACTTAGTTTTAGTGGAATTGCAGGAACCACAGACGTCTGATTGAAAATTAGAATGGTACAAATTGATGCAATCAGTGTCCCGAAAATTTTTAGAAAACTTCTTTACAATCCCCTTAATGATGAAGATATTGCACTAAACTTAACATTTCTTAAGTCAAAACACATATCTGTGGTCATGTACATTTTTATCTTAGAATGTCTTTTGTCTTTTGTAGCATCACTCCTCCAAGAAGAAGAAAGCCATGTCTAGGTAGAAACATTGAAGATAGTGATGCTGATCTTTATGCTGAATATCATGGTGACAGTTTTGGTTTAGACTCGACAGGATCCTCTGAGACTAGTCTCTCAGACAAATCAGGAAGCTTGGAACATTCCAGAAAATTTATTTTTGATAACGAGCCAGATTTATCGAGTACAATTTGCTGCGACTTCAAGACTCCTGATCCAAAAGTATCGAAAGAAATTCCCACAGATGGACAAATAGGCTACGATTTCCAGTCACGATTTGGGAAAGTTTATGAAGAACATTGGCAACTGGTGAACCAAGTTGAACCCATGCCGTCTGCTAGAGACAGTCGAATTAAGAGTCAGGAATCTTCTATCAATACCAGTGGAAGTACAGATTGGGAAAATAGTTTACGAACTCGAAGCTGGAGTGCAGGTTTGTAGGCTTTTTTTTCCTCCATTGCTCAAAATACGGCTTGGCTTGTTGCTTGAAATTTACCAGTAGCGCTTTTAAAGGTACCTTCCCTTATATATATTTTCGTTTATTGGGCGGCTAACACTTATGTCAAACGAAAGTAGAGGTGTTCTAGTGATTCTGAAAAATTCTGGTTTTTCTCAAGAGTCCCAAATTAACTGACTGATCAAGAAAGGTCAAAAAGTCTTTTATCACTTATCCAGCCTGTACATTCACAGACATTCATGATTGGTTAAAATATTTGCAACAGCTACTCGAGTATTTTGTATATTTATCATCTTCAGCAACAGGAAATAGACTAATATCCGTTTTAACTTTCCATATCTTCCTCTAAATAAAAAAAGATATTCAAATACGAAAATGTGGCTAATGCAAATATAACTTCATGTCATATGGTGACATAAAGAAACATGGAGTCTAAATTTAGATACAACAAGTGGATTTGAGTTCTGAATTAGTAGTTCAGAGGTTTCTGTATGATGTCTCTGTTGTTTTAGGAGATTCACCATTCTCTGGTACAGTAATGGGTCCACCATCAGCTATATGGTGTCTAGCTAGTGATGAAGGTCTGGTTGTAGTTGGGTGTGGTAATGGAAGGGTAGAGGTAAGGAAAAATTTGGACTGAAGGAATTTAACATTCTATTTCTATAGATGTCTTTTCTATATATGAAAGATTCTGAAAAAAAGACGAATCGTCTTTTTAACTTTCGAACGCAGATAATTCTGGAAACACGTGGCTTTGAAGGCACAAATTTCGATGGTGAGCTGTGAACACTATTACTGATTAGCTCAGCTAAAAAATTCACGCTTTTGAGACTAAGATACGATTGGTCAAAAATAGAATTTGCCTCTTTTATTTTTGTAGGTTCATATGCCCAAATAGAATTCAGAGTATGTTATCTTCATTGTTGACTTGTCTCAATTCAAAAATTCTTTTGATATGGCCTTTATTTTTTTAATTTAAGTATTTATTTTTAATGTTCTCTAGGTTTGGGAAGCTGAATCTGGTCTGTTTAAATGCCAGTATGAAATGAAGACGTCTGGTGTTACAGCTTTGTCCTTTTCTGGCAAAAGGTACACCCTTTAATATTATTATACTTAGTGCAAAAGTGATTTGGTTCTATCCAAATAACTTCCAGTAGCTTTTACACTAGCAAAACAAGCTTTTTAATTTTTGATACAGTCATTACAGTTAAGGTCTAAGACAGTTGTCTTGAACATTCATCCTAATAACCTTTTGACCTGACCTCATAAACGTTGTGTCACAAATTGCCAGCGCTGGAGAGGGTAGAAATGTCATGGGTTAAAGCAGATGTTATCATTTTAAGTCAAAGAGTATGGATGGATATTTTGATAGTTGTTGGCTGGAGTTGAGACAGAAAAAATAGGCCCTGTCAAATGAGAATTTTCCACAGTTTCGTTCAGTTCAGTTTTGTTGGTTTAAAACCCAGCACCTGCGAAGATGCGGAAATACCCCATTTAACAGGACCTATTTTTTATGTCCCTACATCTGATGATATTTTCAGTGTAATTGTTGCTAGATTAGATGGTAGTATAGATTTTTTACATATTGAGACATTTCATAACCCTGTACCACAAGATGAACTCCGAAAACAATTAGGTAAGATTTAAACTCATTTAGTAGGGATAGGTTCGTCATTTGTTTGAGCAATCGTACCTTAGTCACAGAAACGGGAATTTTTTAGCTAAGCTAATAGTGTTGACAACTCACTGTCGAAATTTGAGCCTTCAAATCAATTTGTATCCAGAATTATCCATGTTTGAAAGTTAAAAAGACAACTCGTCATTTCTTGAGACATATACAGAAATAGAAAGGGAAATTCCTAGTTTGAAATATTTTTGAACGTTTTTCTTGCATTTTTAGTATTTCTGAAGACTATTTACATATATTCAAGACCTAAATCAACGTGAAGTGGCTATATTAAAAATATGGAACAAAAGTTTGTTATAATTTGACTGTAGTTGATCAAGCCTTTCAGGAAGTCAAAAGTCAATCAGGGACAAGTTTGACTAAGTTTTGTGATTTTCCAGGTCATGTAAGAAGTATGAGTGAAGTGAAAACCAATGATATCATGTTACGTCTTGTCTGTCAATCATCTGTCAAAGCTCATCAACGTCCAATCAACTTTTTACAATCATCTGGTGGGCGTGTAGTATCAGCATGTCAAGACCACACCCTCAAGGTAGGAAATAGATTTGTTATGTTTCATGATAATACAGAAACCAAATTAAAAAGTTTTGTGTTACTTTGGGCCTTAAAGGGATTGTAAAGAGGTTTTCTCAATCTTTAAAGAGAGTAAATTTGTGATAAAGAAACTCCATTATAATTTTAGGTTTTCCGTATGGAAGATTGTTTGTGTCTGTATACGTTTTATGGTCACGAAGGCAGCATTACAGCTTTATATTTGGACAAAGTAAGTGTGTCTTACTACAAAGGGATGCATTCTACAGCCCAATAGACCTTATTCACGCATCAGCCATATTGAATCCAGATTGAGGCTTATAATGGAAACAAACAAAGGTAACATGGTGTCACTGCAGTAAATTCGCCACCTCGATGTCTTTAAAGCCTTCCTCTCCAATCCCACTAACTCTAAACTAATAATATTTTACATCATTAAAATCGGA
Organism: Lottia gigantea; assembly: GCF_000327385.1. NCBI lineage: Eukaryota > Metazoa > Mollusca > Gastropoda > Lottiidae > Lottia > Lottia gigantea. The sequence continues at coordinate 46,303 of NW_008708627.1, read as the reverse complement.
AATGATATTTTCACATGAATTTACCTTCACATATTTCTGTAACAAATATCGATAATCTTGTCGTAAAAGCGTGGGCACACGTGAGATTTTACTCAAGATTCGAGTCGGCAACAAAAATTGGCGACCAAGACTGTTTGTGTTTCCGCATCCCAAGTTTGTTATTCCTGAATGTAAAATTTCAAAATTGTTTAAGATACAATGACCAGGCTTGAAAGTTAGGTCTAAATATTTTTTTATTTTATGTTTTTAGTTACCACCATATGGTTGTGTAAGTGGATCAACAGATAAATGTATTAGATTATGGGATTTAGTCATGGGATCCTGTTTAAATATTTTAACTGGTCATGAAGGTACAGTATGTAATATCAGCTGTACCGTACATCATGTAATAAGTATTGGAGTTGATGATAAACTGTGTATTTGGGATCGTTATAAAGGCTTTCTACTTCATTCCATTACAGTGGTAAGTTATATTGAAAGGGATTGTAAAGATGTTTTTGTAAATTTTGTATGTGTATTGGGGCCACTGATAGCATCAATTTGCATCATTCCAATTTTCAGTCAGACATCTGTGGTTTCTGTAATTCCACAAATACTAAGTGTTTGATGACGTCACTAATCGTAAAATATGCTTTATCACATTAGGCCTTGTAGTTACGTCATGAAACACTTAGTTTTAGTGTTTATTAAGTAATTCTGTGTTTATCTGTTTACAGGAGAATTGTTGTGGTAGTAATTTATGTTTATTTAGTAATTCTGTGTTTATCTGTTTACAGGAGAATTGTTGTGGTAGTAATTTATGTTTATTTAGTAATTCTGTGTTTATCTGTTTACAGGAGAATTGTTGTGGTAGTAATTTATGTTTATTTAGTAATTCTGTGTTTATCTGTTTACAGGAGAATTGTTGTGGTAGTAATTTAAGTTTATTTAGTAATTCTGTGTTTATCTGTTTACAGGAGAATTGTTGTGGTAGTAATTTAAGTTTATTTAGTAATTCTGTGTTTATCTGTTTACAGGAGAATTGTTGTGGTAGTAATTTATGTTTATTTAGTAATTCTGTGTTATCTGTTTACAGGAGAATTGTTGTGGTAGTAATTTATGTTTCTGAAGTAATTCTGTGTTTATCTGTTTACAGGAGAATTGTTGTGGTAGTAATTTATGTTTATTAAGTAATTCTGTGGTTGTGACAGGAAGTCAGGTAAGCCTTATCGTTTAAAATCTACAGTTTTACCTTTTTTGGGCATTCTGGGTAGCTTATTTCTTATCTCATCATTTGCGAAAGTGATATCATAACTTAGTCTAGTCAAAACCTCTCTGGACTTGAAGGGATTGTAAAGAAGTTTCTAAATTTCTTATGTGTATTGGGGACATCGATTTGCACCATTCGAAATTTCAGTCAGATGTCTGTGGTTCTTGCAATTGCACTAAAACTAAGCGTTTTATTACTAATTGCAAACTATGCATATATCACATAAGGCCCTTTGCGATTAGTGATGTTATCAGACACTTAGTTTTATTGGAATTGCAGGAACCACAGACATCTGATTGAAAATTGAAATGGTGCAAATTCATGCTATCAGTGTCCCCAATACACATACAAAATTTAGAAAATCTCTTGACAATCTTTTGAAGACAATTCCCTTCACCAATGAATCAAGGCTACGTTTCCATGGTTATTGAAGAATATGCTTTGTTTTCCAGGACAAACTATACCTCTGTGATATTGTTAAAGGTAAAATTATACGACAAGTTCAGTTCAGTGATTCTGACCAGGTTGGGTTTGTCAGGAAAATACAGGCCATTGGTAATATGAGTATTGTATGTGACTTCGGAAAAGATCTTCAGATAATTCATTTCCCCACCATTTTAGAGAAGAGAGAATGAGAAACATGGGGTCGGCTTGATTAGTGAGTTCTGCATGTTCAGAACGCGTTCCATGTGTCGCAAACATAGTAGATGCAGACAGAATTCAAAATGGCAGAGAGGAAAATAGATTAGATAGATAGAAATAGATGGCGGAGAAATTTGAATGTGACGTATCTGCATTCATACTTTGATTGGGGGCAGAATTGGAACAGACAGAACCTGTTCGGAACTCCCCAATTGAGCGCCACCCTGATGTTAGATAAAAGTATAAGTGGTCTGTGTCTGAAAATATCTTGACAATAGAAATGTTAGTAGTCTTAGTCCAAATTTTTTTACTTGGATCTTGAGCTTCAAAAACATTTCCCTGTATTTGCCATTCATGAGTAACAGACTGAAACTGTGATGTTTAAGACATTTAACAACATAAAAATAACATTCATTATATAAAAATCATGTTTAAAACTGCTGAGTTTCCATCAACCATAAGCATGTCCTGCCTCTTTAGTACCTACATGAACAAAAGTTAGGTGTTCCTTACATCATTCGCTATGGCCAACAAAACTCATAATTGTTATGTTAGTAGACAAAAGTTAATTATTAAGTTTAATGATATGATGTCAAAACCAGACGGATTAAAATTTTGTTCCGTTTTTTATTAGCATTTATTTTTAATATAGCAGTAAGGGTCTAAAGACGGCTGGCCTTCTTGAACATTTGTCTGTTTGATGATACTGCCAGCCAATCAAATTTCTGCCCGCGTCTGCACTGGGATTTTGTGGGACTTGGGATTTGATTGGCTGGCGGAATCATCAAACTGATGTTCAAGAGATTCTAACTGAAGTGACTATACTAAAAATAAAAGTTATAAAAAACGGAACGAAAGTTCAGTCAAATTAAGATTAATCTGTATCCAAACAAGTAAATTGTAACTTATTCATTTGTTGTGCATTATTTGTATAATCCTTTTCTTGATTTATGTGTATAATCAATAAGTGTTTGATGACGTCACTAATCCTGAAGAGCCTTATACGGTAACACATAATTTGCGATAAGTGATGTCATCAAACACTTAGTTTTAGTGGAATTGTAGGAACAACAGAAGTCTGATTGAAACTTGGAATGGTGCAAATTGATGCTAAAAGTGTCCCTGATACACATTTTGAAAATCCTTTCACAATCCCTTTAAAAATAAGTCTTTTGCCAGCCTTGCACTGAATACCTTCCGATAGTCTTAAATGATTTTAAATAATCTCACCTCCCCTTAAATAAATCAAAATTTTTCATTTCTTCTTTTTAAATTGTTCGTGTTCACTTTTTGATAAGCTTGACCTTGTTAGTAATATCTGTTATGTAAATAATATTTTTTGATATTTATATTTATTGTTTAGTAAATAACTTGGTGCCTTGAACTGATCTCATAGTGTATTGTAACATAATTATTTTCCTTTGATGTTTTTATGAAATAATTTGCTTAATATGGTGCAGTTTTAAAGATCTTCTTTCTTATTGTATGTTATATAAACTCTGTTTCCACTGATGGATAAAGCCGGCTTTGAGCTAGCTTTCGTGTGTTTGCACTAGGCAAATGACCGAAAACCTCTCTCTTTGTGTTCGGCAATTTATCGAGGGCCAAAAGATAGCTTTACTCGGTGGAAAGGTAAAAAGCCAGCTTTATCTCGTTCAGCAATAGGGGGCATTATTGGTCTTTCCAGTCTATTGCTTTTCTTACTGGTCTAAACTGTAGACTTGTACATCATATGTTGTCAATAATGCGCGACTTTGTGATCGAGGCTAAAATCAATGCAAATTAGAGTTATCTTTACAATTGTCAGTGGAAATGCGGTTTTTCAAGATACCGGTAATTCTGTTTTCATTGTGATAACTTTTTTGACATTTAACAAATATAGTATTAGAAACTTGGCATTCTTTTGATTGGTGATTTGATTAGATGTCAAGATGTCAAAATCGCTGATCTATTTAATTGCAAGTTATAGATTAAAGGTATACTACCACTTAGGATGACCAAAAAAAATTGATATTTTAAAATGAGTCATCAGTGGATTTACCTGGTGTCATAACTATACAACAGAATCTCTCTATAATCTAATAAATCTATAAAACTAAGTAATAATCCATTAAACTAAGTAATTTTGAAACATGCTTAGTTTAATAGATATATCGTCTTATATAGAGATTCTATTCTTTAGTCCTGGTAAGTCCAACTGATGAATATATACACTTATTGACCAAGTTTGAGACTTTAAATTTTGTGTCCATTCTAAGAGGTATTATTCCTTAAAATGGCTTAATTTTGAAAATATTTAATTTTCAATGTTATTTTTGTCTTAAATATTATTGAAAATTGTGCCTTAAAATTTAGTAAAGTTGTATTCATGTCAGTCTAAATAAAATTAGACCAAACTTTCGTTCCGTTTTTTGTCTAGCTTTTTTTTTAATATAGTCATTTCAGTTAGGGTCTAACAACAGCCCTCTTGAACGTTTTTCAAATTGACCTTTGACATAGACCGATAAACACAACGTAACACAAAATGCCAGCGCTGGAGAGAGTAGAAATTTGATTGGTTAAAGCAGACGTCATCGAATTAGGTCAAAAAATTAATTTGACAAACGCTCAACAGGGCTGTCGTTAGACCCTAACTGAAGTGGCTATGTTAAAAATAAATATTAATAAAAAAAATGGCACGGAAGTTTGGTCTAATTTAAATAAATGTATTTACGTGTCCAGTTCATTAGCTGTTTAGCCCATGACCAAAGATAAACAGGACTTCATAGTTCATTTCATCCCATCAATATTACTTGTTTAATAGACTGTAACATCGGTCTCTATTCCAGCCTCCAATAGCTATTTGGGCAAATTTCTGCTGGTGTAGACAGAAAAAATGGCCTTGTTTTATGGAACTTTCGGCATCTGCTGGGGTTTAAAACCTATTTAGATACCTCGAATCTGCGAAACCCAGATATATTTGGAAAGATGACTATTTTTGTGGTTCAGTCATACCATCATTTTCTCCCTACATCATTTATGTCATGTCTCCGGTTTCATCAAAGTTTTTTGGGCGAAACTGATCTAGCAGCAGCCAAAAGTTCAAAGGTCACATGATACTAACAAAACAATTTACAGTCATTATTAAATATTATGTTAAAAAAACTGTATCTTCTGAGGTGTGGAAAATCCCCATTAAACAGGGCATATTTTTTCTGTCTCTACACCAGCCGACAACTGTCAAAATATCAATCAGAGGCTGGAATAAAGAACTAGTAATATAAATTAATGTGATTAATGTGATAAAGTGTAATTTTACATATAATTTGTAATTTGTATAAATAAATATTTATTTTTCAAAATACTTTTTTTTTGTTTTGTTCCGAGTTAAAGAGATTTGTGATGATATGTACCAGGGACACTGATACTGATAGCATCAATTTGTACCATTCAAATATTTAATCAGTCGTCTGTAGCTTTTTGCTACACTAAAAATTAGCGTTTGATGTTGTCACTTATCGTAGCATATGCTTCATCATATTTTCACAAGGTCCTTCGTGATAGGTGACATCATCACACACTTAGTTTTAGCGGATTGGCAGGAACCGTAGACATCTGATTGAAAATTGGAATATTGTAAATTGATACTATCAATTTCCTGATACATAAAAAATTTAGAAAACCTCTTTACAATTCCTTTAATCATTTCTGGTCTAAAGTATTTTTTGATTAAAACTGCCCCCCTTCAAAAAAAAAATCCATTTAAACTCAAATTTGTAATCGTAAACAAGAAAAAATAAACATTTCATTACGTCTCAATATCAATAAATAAATTTATAACTGAAGATTTTTAAATCTTTTAAACAGACTAAAATAGTAAGTTTCCTAATCTTTTGATCAGTGGAATCAGTGAAAATAAGTGCACCATCTAAAGCTGTTGGACATTTCCTTAAGCATATTCTTAAAGGTACACTACCTCTTAGAATGGACATAAAATTGATAGTTTCAAACTTGGTCAATAAGAGTATATATTCATCAGTTGGATTTACCACGTACCATGTCTAGAGAATAGAATATCTATATAATCTAATAAATCTATAAAACTAAGTAATAATCCATTAAACTAAGTAATTTTGAAACATGCTAAGAAGTGTATTTCAATAATTATTTAGTTTAATAGATATATCATCTTATATAGAGATTCTATTCTTTAGTCATGGTACCTGGTAAGTCTTACTGATGAATATATACTCTCATTGACCAAGTTTTTGACTTTAAAGTTTATGTCTTTTTTAAGAGGTAGTATACTTTGAAACAGTTTCCAGATCCTTAAACATGCCTCCTTCGTTTGTTAGTTCCAGGGGATGTATAAGATCCTTGCAGCTTCATGAGCTCTTTCTTATTTTTGGAAACTTGGGATGGCCTAATTTTAAAATGTGGACCATGTAGATTATAGAATTTCTGTAAAGCACCATTAATTTTCTTTCTAATAAAAAACATAAATGCCTTTTGACCTACAGGATTTAAGTGGACGCCATCTTCTAGCATATACGAGCAACGTAGTTTACGAAAAAACTTTTCGTGACATCCAACAACAATTTTACGTTTATGTTGAACCATGCCTCGAAATTCCTTGTTGATTTTTATTCGCATTTTATCATAATCTTCCGGAGTTTGATATCGCGGGTTTGGACGAATAAAAACAGTTCCGACGATTACTGGAATCTCGCGAACTTGAATAATTCTTTCTGCAACTTTCAGCATTTTTTTAGCGACATCATTGGCGCTAGTATGTGGACTCAGGTCATTCCCACCACTCTGTATAAAGACCAGTTTAGTTTCCTTTGGTAGTTCATTTATCAATCCAAAAATATTATCCAACTGAAATGAATGAATGTAAATAGAGCTCAGGGTAGCTTAAGCTAGAAGACTACACTTGTATAGCATCTGTCCATAAGAGAACTACAAGCCTGACCAAGTTACTACATTCAGATTTTTTTTACGAGATTCTTTATTTTGAATAATCATTGATGACGTCATGTCTATACACTATACAGTAGACTCAATCATCTTGTTTGTGGTCTATTTGTAGGAATAATGCAATTTTCGTGCAGTTTTGGAAGTTCTAGTAGGAAACTATTTACATATTATATTGAGGTCCACACCAACCCCCGGAAATGCCGCATCTGTCCCTTTAACCAAAACCAAGTAATGCTCTCTTCAGACTTCTGGTAAACAAAGATGTGTGTTGGTGTTTCAATAATAAATGTCATATTCGAAATGAAATCATATCTACTTCGCCATGCAAAATCATGCAATAAATAGCCATGGACAATTACTGCATTAGGCTTGTCGGAAAAGCGTCCTGTACATACATCACAAATATTTCGTAGAAATTCTCTTGATTTTTCAGTTAATTTACATCAAATTTCACCTACCTTGGAGCCACCTTTCCCGTGGAATGATATTTCATGTTCTGGATGCACAGGTTCTTTAATATCTCGTGAAAATTCTTCCAATCTTCGCACGAAAGAATGTCCAACGATAGCAACTTTCATTTTTCACGCCATTAAAACTTGTGGATAGAGGTGAGCGATTTTCAATGCAAAACCCTTGAACTTTTTTTTATTGACTATCCCCTGAAAGGACCTAGAGTTTCTGTGGCCGAAGTTTTCAGCTCTAGTTTTACTTAGAAGTAATTTCAAAATGTTTCTTAACAGCATTGCCACGACTAAAAATGGCAGTACACAAATTTAATTATCATTGCACATCTCTATAAGTTTGTGCAGAGCAAATGAATCGAACTTTTGTGGGCTCAGCGGCAGTAATTTTTAGGATATGCCCACCCCCCCCCCCCCCCTCCAATTGAATCCGCAAATGGGTGGGGCGCACAATAATTGTCAAACTAAGTAAAATAATAGAACTGATAGATGAATCGAACGGAATATTCAATCGAACACCCCTCAATGTTTCTGTTCCGGGTCAAAGTTCATCTAATAAATAACAGCTTGAAAATATACAAGGAATAAATGTCAAAATTTCCTATCTCCGTAGATATTTGCACAAAGGGTAAGTATGTTTTAATTTTCACGCAGACAAGTAATACAGAAAGAACAGGTTGGCATTTTTTCAAATTTTGTTTGATTAATGCTACCAGGCTTTTAGATTTCGGAGAGGCCTGCTACTGCACTACCCACTTGTGTAGTTGTGACTTACACACAGCAGTTCAATTGCTTGCAATGTCAGTTTCACACTCAATACTTAGCCTAGGTCTGTTGTCAGTGTTTAGGCTGGTATTGGTATTAGGGGGTGAAAGCCAACAAAGGCCCAGGCATTAGAATTTTTCTTACCTTGTGGAGGATTTGAATCTACATCAACTAATCGCCTAGCAGACGACAATCTAACTCGGTTTTCGTAGATTGATGACATCACTAATTGCGAAATAGTCGTCAAACACTTGGTTTGTATAAAATGCAGGAACCAAAGACATCTGATTACTGATATCAAAACACATAAAATTTTTAGAAAACCTCTTTACAATCCCTTTTTATTAAATATTGGAATGAGTTTCTCATATTTCTAGACAATTATGGAACAGTCTAATTAAAATTAGACCAAACTTTCAATGTTTTATTAGCTTTTTCATGTTTATTATAGCCATCTTAGTAAGGGTCTAACAACAGTCCTCTTGAACGTTCTTCTGCGTTGACTAACCAACCAAATTCCTACCTTCTCCATCGCTTTCATTTTTTGTTTATCAGGTTAGGTCAAAAGGTTAATTTGACTACTTTCCACAGAGCTGTGATTAGACCCTAACTGAAGTGGCCTGTATCAAAAATAAAACAACGGAATGAAAGTTTGTTCTAATTTTGATAAGAAGAAATATTAAAGATTTATTCCCTTCCTATCATTTATGAAAATGCTAATACTTATATGAATAGAAAGAAGAGGTGTTTTAATGACTTGGAAAAATATCAGTTTGTCTCACATGTCAATAATTAATTCATAATTAGCTAAATTAGAAGAGAATTACCGACAGAAACACCGACTAATCAAGAAAGGTCAGAAAGTCTTTTATTGTTTATCCAGACTGTATATACAAGGACATTTATGATTGGTTAACCAAGCAATATCTCATATATGAATATTGCTTGGTGATAAATCATTAGAAAAACCAATTAATCTAATAGTTTGCTTAATTTGTCACTTTATGCAATTCATCTTTAAATATCCTGTTTTTCCAATTTCAGGTACCAGATTGACATATTATGTGGTATATCATGGAAAATATACAACAAGATTATAATTTATCTGATCGTTTGATACGAGCTATTAGTAATTGGAGGACTTTATCTACCTCTAATGATGATATTGAAGAGTTAATCCAACTAGGAGCAGATGTTAACAGATTACATGGTACTTTATTACCGTTACATTGTGCCTGTATGGCCAGTGACAGTTATTGTTTACGACTTCTGCTACAAAAGGGAGCTCGGGTAGGTTTAGTATGATACAATTAAATAGCATTTTTGTCCTTTTGGCGCTCTGTAACATATAATTCCTTGAAGTTGGTCATTGACTCCATGTCAAAAATCCCTTTTGTTTTTTTTAAGGGACAGTTTCGTCATTTTCAGGGGTTGATTTTAGGCTTGAAGATTCCTAAACACGGATAATTCTGGCACACATGGATTTGAAAGTTGAGCTGTGAACACTATTTCGCCAAATAAAACAGGTTCTCCATTTGTTTGACCAATTGTACCTCAGAAACAGGAATTTCTTTAGCTCTTCTAATCAGTAATAGTATTCACAGCTCACCATTGAAATTTGAAACTTCAAACTTCAAATCCATGTGTATCCAGAATTATCCGTGTTTGAAAATTAAAAAGGCTCATTTTTTTATTTTGCCATATATAGAAAAGACATATATAGAAATAGAAAGTGAAATTTCTAGTTTGAGGTATTTCTGAAGGAATTATACAATATTTGTACATTTCTAGTACCTCTGATTCTGAAGACCATTGGTGAATCTGTGCCGTTAATAGACAGCTTTTTTTTTGTTTGTTGACAGGTCAATGAAGTAGATGGGTATGGTAGAACAGCTTTACACTATGCAGCAGAAAGAGACGTATTTTGTGTTGATATTTTATTACAACATGGTGCAGATGTGAATATGGGAGATGGTAATAATGATACGCCATTACATTGGGCGGCTTATACCAATAATGTTCAATGTGTGAAACTCCTCCTTCAAAATGGCGCTGAAGTTGATGTAATGGACTACAATCGTGACACTGCCTTGAGCTGGGCGGCGCGAAAATGTCATTTAGAAATAATCAAAATACTTCTGGAATATAACGCTGATGTTAATTCGCGCAATCTAAATGGGCAGACGGCTTTGATGCGAGCGGCAGCCATTCAAGCAAGTGGACTGAATACAGAACATGATGATGCATGTTTAGAACTGTTGATTGAAGCGTCTGGACAATTTGATTTACGGAATGATAAAGGGGAGTTAATCCCTGATATAGCTAGAGACAATAAACTAAGTGAATTGTTAATGCCCTATTGTGTTCTACCACGTTCTCTTCAAAATCTCTGCAGGCATCAGATTAGGACCAGTTTACGGAACCAATATCTACCAAATGTTATTCCTTTGCTTAATCTTCCACGTAAACTTCAAGACTTTATTCTTCTACAAAGATGATGATTGTAGTTTTTAAAGGGATTGTAAAAAGGTTTTCTGATTTTTTGTGTATCAGAAACACTGATAACATCAATTTCCATTCTAATTTTCAGTCAGACATCTTAGATTCCTGCAATTCCACTAAAACTAAGTGTTTGATGTTATCACTAATCATAAAATAGGCTTTATTGTAATAAGTGACGTCAACAAACGCTTAGTTTTAGTGGAATGGCAGGAACCAAAGACAGTTGAATGAAAATTTGAACGATGCCCAGATACCCATGAAAAATTTAGAAAAACCTCTTTACAATCCCTTTAAGGGTTTATGAGTCAGATGGCATCCAATACTTGATACATTATGGGAAACCTAAGTAGAGTAATACGACAGCTTTTTTTTAGGTTTAGCCATCCCACAATTCCTTATTATATCAAGAAAGATTTTTTCAAGACATGCTGTGATTGGTTAAAAATAATATCATTGGGACAGTATGTAATATTACTCTACTTTAAGTTTCGATATCCCCCAATTCTTTATATCAAGAATCAAATTTTACATGACATGCTGTGATTGGTTAAAAATAATATAAGTGGGACAGACCTTTGGTAGAAATTTAGTTAGATTACAATTAAAAAATAATGATGAAACGAAATTGTAATCTGAATTTTAATTAAATTGCATGTCGTCTGACCTGTTCATCCGCTATAATTCAAAATGGTATTATAGTCAATTTTAACGTCTTTCAATATTCATTTTTAGAGGCTTTTAGATCTTTTTGTTATGTTATCTCTATATTATTATTATTATTAATTATTGTGAATTAATTCTAAACAGGTTAAGGATTATATAAAAATATAATTGTTTTTTTAAGTGTTTTATGGTGCAGGCACACAAACAGTCATAGTGGAAAACAGCATAGACAAATGTGGTGAAATGATGTGATAAAGCATATTTTGCGATTAGTGACATAGTCAAACACTTAGTTTTAGTGTAATTACAGGAATCACAGATGTCTGATTAGAAATTGACATGGTGAAAATTGATGCTGTCAGTGTCCCTTGATACACATAAAAATTTAAAAAACCTCTTTACTATCCCTTTAAAAATCCAAATGCTCTAAGGTGTATTGGATTGATGCAAAAACAATTATTTAAGCACATCACAAACAAGAACACCTTTCATTGTTTTGGGCCAAAATAGAAAATAATTATTTTAAGTTTGTTGTGATCAGTTCATTTCAATGAGAAAAAAAAACAAAAATTAAAATTTTAGCACTTTAATATAATAGGGGCAAAATGAAACTGTAATACAATGGGCCATCATAACTTGTTTCAATCACACAATATTGTCTTCGCAGGATAGAACCTTTAAAAGTTAGATTTGATGTTGAAATCCTAACAATTGACTGATAGATTGGGGTGTCTTGTTTTAAAAAGGTTTTCTAAATTTGTATGTGTATCAGGGACACTGATAGCATCAATTTACCCCATTTCAATTTTCCAATCAGCCGTCTACGGTTCCTGAAATTCCAACATCACAAAGGGCCTAATATGAAAAAGCATATTTTGCGATTAGTGACATCATCAAACACTTAGTTTTAGTGGAATTGTAGGAACCACATACATCTGATTGAATATTGGAATGGTGCAAATTGATTCTATCAGTTTCCCTGATACACATTCAATTTTTAAAAAACCTTTTTAACAATCCCTTTAATTCACAAAAACTTGAAAAAACTTGAAACTGTTAGATGTTCCAATTAATCTGGAACTAAATAATATTTCATTGAGACCAGCACAGTGTTATATTGAGTTTTGATAAGTTAGTCGACCTTCAAAAAATGCAGATGAGATGTTAAAAGAATATTAATTCTGCAAATCTATAGACCATATTCATGCCTCGTTTTTGAGACACTGAAAGCGAGGTTCATAACTCAAATTACGTCATCCATTGATATGATAGCGATGTCGTATGAATGAAAAGCCTGTTTGACATAAAAACACCAGTTCATCAGCGACAAAACGGGCCTAAAACTGACCTTTCTTGGAAATGAGCTAAGGTTAAATTCATTTGAAAGTATTGTTAGATAGCTCAATCAATTCTGATTTTAATGATTTAAAATATGATTAGTTTTGAGTTAAAGGTATTGGAGAAGGAGGTCAAGGTGGTCATTTTAGTGCAGTGACACCAAACTACCTTTATGTGTTATGGCCGACGCATGAATAAGGTGTATAAATTTCTAATTTTTGAAGAAGGAAAACACTTGAACACTTAAAGGAACACTACCTCTTAGAATGGACATACAATTTAAAGTCTCAAACTTGGTCAATAAGAGTATATATTCATCAGTTAGACTTACCAGGTATCATGACTAAAGAATAGAATCTCTATATAAGACGATATATCCATTAAATAAATGATTATTGAATCACGTTTCTAAGTAGTTTACTTAGTTTTAATGAATTATTGCTTAGTTGTGTGGATTTATTTGATTATAGAGAGATTCTGTTATATTGTTATGACACCAGGTAAGCCCACTGATGCACAAAGACACATTTTAACCAAGTTTAAAAATTTCAATTTTTTGGTCATTCTAAGAGGTAATATAACTTTAAAAGAATTTTTTTTAAAGAATTCATTCATTCCAGGAATTTTTCAAGCACCATTCAGACTCAGTATTTTTCAAAATACCTTAAATTCAAAAATGATTGTATTTTTGAGGATAATAATCCTAATCCCACTTCTGCAGACATTTTGAGAAATACGAGTCTGACCAAATAATTGAGTCTTTTGTAAACATAATTTAATGTTGAAATCAAACATCAATCATCTTCAAGTTCCAGATTTTCTAAATCTTCGTCTATTAAATCTATATCATCCCCATCAAAAAGTCCTTCGTCAATAGGAATATCACTTGTTAATTCACCGTTTTCACTAGCAGCTAGTGCCATTGCTATTTCTTTATCACTTGCTGTGTTATTCGAAGGTGGTAAAGCGGCTGCCTGGTCCAATTTATTGTGCTCTACAAGTATAAAATATACAATTTTGGATCAATTATGCTGGAAAAACTGGTAGTTGGGACATTTAGTTGTAAATCTTGAAAAGACCGTTACTAATTGATTTTAATTTAGTCAAATTTCCATCAATAATAGGGTTTCTTGATAGGCCTTGTTTGTTTCTTTTTCTGTCTACCACCATCAGGCTACCAAGTTGATTTAATAAGAAGAACTAATTTTTCAAGAATTCTTCTTGAAGTATTTAAAGACAACTTACCTGAATTTGCCTTTAACCTATCTTTTGAAGCTTGAGTACCAGAAGAGTCGACATCAGTAGCTTTAATATTTTCTAAACATACATCCACCACAGGACCATCATATACATCCTATAAATACAATTCAAATCTCTTGCCAGTTTTATTCAAATAAGACCAACCTTTATTTCCGTTTGTATTATCGTTTATTTCTAGTACAGCCACTTCAGTTAGGGTCTAAAGACAGGCATTTTTATTTAAGCAAAATGTATTGACAGAGATTAAAGTGTGCATTTATATAATACAATAATACAGCGCATACAAAGATTTGGAGGAGTAAAATTTACCTTTTGATTGGACAATATTTAGCTACGAATATGTAATTTTTTTCATTTGTATTGCCACGAGAAAGTGAGACGTGGTGTGGTTTGAGCGCTGATAAGTCCCTAAGTGTCATAAAGCTGTTCTATAAATACTAACCTCTTCATCTAATTCTCTTTCAACCTGATCATCAGCATCTTCATCATCACCACCCATAGTCGGATCAAACTCAAACATCTGTCTTCCACTAATCTAATTATATCAACAAACAGAATTATGCCCTTGGCCCCTTCTTTGATTGGATTAGCGCCATTTTTGTGACAGGCTTAAGACCCCCATCTTTATTCAGGCTGGCCACCAATCTCTAAAAGGAGATAACTCTTCATACAGACATGATATTTCCAGACCACAATATAACAATATGTTTGACTATGTTATTACAATATGACACTATAGTAGCCTACACTTACCCCTGATAATTTGCCCTGTTTGTAAGCATTCTTCTTTTCCTTCTCATCCTTTTCTCTGGCTTCTCTCTTTTCTCTTCTCTAAAATTATTCAAAATATTTTAACACCGCTGTTCATAGTCTGAGACATTTGCCTCTATTCCAGCCTCCAAAAGATATATAGATAGTCAAAACAAGGAGCTGTTTTAAGGGGATTTTCCACACCTCCGAAACATAATATGAAATTACCTTTAAGATAACGGTAAATAAGTGATGGGTATCATCGTAACTTTGGTATCACCTTTTCGAATATATTTGGGTTTGGCGAATCCGATGTAAATAAATACGTTTAAGAAAATCCCCATAAGACAAGGCCAAGTTTTTCTGTCTCTACACCAGCCAACAAATTTAAAAAAACTATCAAAGGCTGGAATAGAGGGAGATGTTTCGGTCTATCCTGTTCATTGACTGAACTTTAAAGATCAATTCAAACATTTATCAAATGAGTGCAGAAAGGTAGAGACCTTAAAATACAATTCCTTCTCACCAAAAGCTTACGACAAACAAGTGAAGGTCTTAATCAAAAACCGCCTACCTTTCTTTCTTTCCACTTAAGAAATGACTCTAAAGTAACTTTGGTTGTATCATCACCTAACATAGCTCTCTACAATAATAATAAGATAATATCATTAACAATGTTTAATAACAGCATCGTTTAAAGGGATTGTAAAATTTGTTCACTTTCACAAAATCCCAGTGCTGGCAGAAATTTGATTGGTTAAAAAGCAGGGTCATCAGCTGGTTAGGTCAAAAGGTTATTAAGACCCTAACTGAAGTGGCTGTATTATAAATAAAAGCTAATAAAAAACTGGAACGAAAGTTTTTTATAATTCTAATCAAACTGGGAATTTACAAATATACCTCTTTTTCAATCAGTTCTTCTATAGAGATTTCATCTTCTTTATCTTCTTTTTTCTGATCTTTTTTAAGCACGTAACCTTCAGGTAGAGCATGTCTGTATGTACATTTATCACCTCCATTAGGACACGCCCAAAACCATCCATAACCACCGCTTTCTACAGCATCCAAGAAATGTTTACACACCTGAAATTAATATTGTTCTTTAAATTTATTAAGTGTTATACACAAGTAAGCGGTCTAAATATACAGCATGACCTTTCGTTGCCACCTTCAATTCTACAGCTAAAAATGCCTCTATACAAACACTAGAGTTGTCATTTTAACATTCAAACGCAGATATTTCTGGACACACATGGATTCGAAGACTCAAATTTCGACTATGAACTGTGAACACCATTACTGACAAGCTCAGCTAAAAAAAAAAACGTTTCTGAGACTAAAGTATAATTGGTCAAAAAGAATCGTGCAACTGTCCCTTTAACTTGTTTCATCAAGAGAAGTCACCCTCAGAAAAACATGAAACAAACATCAAGATTTGATATGAAATTGATTACAAGTCATTTATTCTATATGACTGTTATATATGTACAGTAGATCTAATTACTGTATATAATGAAATATAAAGGCAGTATATGAGTATAAATAAATTGCTATATGTGAAAAATCAATATAATATAATTTACTTACCAGTGCAGTTCTATCTGGTCCGCCAGGTGCTGTAATAAAAAATAACTAATCAAAGATGGGTTTCCTTATTTTTTTAATGTCAAATTAAGTAAATTATTTCTAATGAATTATCATGTATTCTTAATTATATCATTACATTCTTATTGCATATAATTAAGAATTTTAACCAATCATGGATTGGATAAACAAAAAACAGAGACTATTTGATTTTTCATGATCGGTCACTTATTTGGATTCTGCTGGTAATTCTCTTCTAATTTAGCTAAGTATGATTAATTATGGACATGTGAGACAAACCAGTATTCTTCAAAGTCTTTAGAACACCTTTACTTTCTATTTGATATAAGTATTAGCATTTTCATTTTCATAAATGAAAATATTAAGGGAGCCCGTCTCTAAGTATTTTTCTATATCTATAGATAGAGCTGGGTAAAATAACCAAAATCATCGATTATCGTCGCTAGGAATTTATAATTTTGATTATCAATTATCAGTTCATATCAATTAATTATCAACGTCTATTTTCTCCCGTATACCTGTTAACAAGTCATAATTTACTGAGCAATACTTACCATCATCTCGAGTGTCTGTATATAAATCACGTTTTTCAGCTTTACGACCAATAGCTAAATCATGAGAAAATTTACATTTGTCTCCTTTAGTACACTGGCCTTGTCGAAAAAACTGACAAAGCACAGACTTGGGATCAGTACCTAGAATATAATACAAAGTTTTATAGCAATCAAATAAACTTCTCAGAGCTTTTTTAATTTCAAATTCATGTACCAGAGAGGCTGAAAAGTTCATTGGCCGATTTGGAAGGAGTTATGCCACAGCAATGAAACGGTATGCATCAAATTAGACATTTTCTGATACCAACAGCATTGTTTCTTTTCAGATTGACTGACGCTGGTTGAATGATTCAAGACCATCTTTGTAGAAGTAGGGTGTTTCCACAGCATCAACTGCTATCCCACAAATATTTTTAATCTAAGGATAAATGTACTTGGCACTTAAGGTGCAGACACACAAACAGTCTTGGACGGTGATTTTTGTCACTGACAAGAGTTTTTTACTGAGTTTCACCAACCAGCTATGGGCACACGAAAAATCTCCATTCGGTCGTTTTCCACTAAATCGATAATCACCTGCGGAGCATGAAATTGAAAGGAAAATGAATCTGATTGGATATCTATCTGGCAGACGATAAACAATCAGCGACAAATATCAAACTGGTTTGAAACAAAGAATTTTTGTTTTGTTCTGAAACCGACTTACCTTTGCTGACATTTTGTTTTACAGGTTTAAATAATGCACTAAGTTCTTCTAATTCTTTTTCTTTCTGTAATCTCTTATTTTTATATATTTATCATTTTACCTATCATAACTATACAAGAGAATCCCTCTATAAATCCATAAAACTAAGTAATAATTCATTAAACTAAGTAATAATTCATTAAACTAAGTAATAATTCATTAAACTAAGTAATAATTCTTTAAACTTAGTACTAATTCATTAAACTAAGTAATAATTCATTAAACTAAGTAATAATTCTTTAAACTTAGTACTAATTCATTAAACTAAGTAATAATTCATTAAACTAAGTAATAATTCTTTAAACTTAGTACTAATTCATTAAACTAAGTAATAATTCATTAAACTAAGTAATAATTCTTTAAACTTAGTACTAATTCATTAAACTAAGTAATAATTCATTAAACTAAGTAATAATTCTTTAAACTTAGTACTAATTCATTAAACTAAGTAATAATTCATTAAACTAAGTAATAATTCTTTAAACTTAGTAATAATTCATTAAACTAAGTAATAATTCGTTAAACTAAGTAATTACGTTATGGATTTATCAGTGTAATCAAGGATTCTGTTGTATATTTATGTTCAGTCCAACTGATGAATATTTACACTTATTGACCAAGTTTGAAACTTTTAAATTCATGTCCATTCTAAGAGGTAGTATTATTAATTACCGATTAGTGACATCATCAAACACTTAGTTTTATTGAATCCCTTTAATGTATGGTTCCTTACCTTCGATGCTTTAACATTGCCATGTTGAATCTGCTTTTTAACAGTCTCAACATATTTCTGTTGTTTGGCACCTTTTTTATTTTTCAGACCAAAAGTTTTATCCTGAAATACAAACAATTGAACAATAACTGAATCTGTCATTATATGGTTTCTCTGAAAATTATAAAAATTCTTGGTGTATGTAGAGGAAATATGCATAGGCAGTGAGGGAAGAACAAAATCATTTAAGTTAAAGCCTTAAGAGCTGGTGGCGCAGTGAGTAAGTCAGACGTTTGCTGGCTAACCTGAAGGTCCAGGGTTCAATCCTGGCGAAGGTCAAGATAATAACTTTGGATTTCTTAACCCGGTTTCCCCCCAGTCAGTGATACAGGTAAGAGGAACTGACATTGAAAAAGTATTAGTTGTTAGGACAGGACATTAAACCAAGGTTCTGTGTGCTACAGGCTATACATGTACAAGAACAAAAGTAGGTTAATGCCACTGTCCTTGGAAAAATTGCTTTCATTGCACACTGCATGGCCTTGTGCGTCTTCATTAGCCCATTAGGTGCAGAAAAGTGGGATGTAAACTTCATTCATTTTCATTTCAGAGCTCTGTTGGACATGATAATATCAAGACAATTATAGGCCTATCTGCTTTACATTTATATTTTAGTAAGTACCTAAGCAAAATTTATTTTTGTTTTTCTGAATGAAATTTAAAAACAGATTAAATTTTGTTATCGGAGTGTAGACCAGTGGTCAGCATTCTAAAATTTTAAACTTTATATCTGACCTATGGTCTAGGGTTTAAGTAGGGCCTAGTTTGCTTCATCTTATTAAATTAGCACCTTAAATTAACATTTGTTACATTGGCCATACTGGATAAGTTTGAATTTGTTGTCGTTGACACAGTGTCACAATGAAACACTATTTACACGATAGGCCTAGAAGTATTTCATTACCTCGATAACTTTCTCTTTTTTCTTTTGCTCTGTCTTTTTACTTGGTTGATTGGGTTGTTTCTTGGGCGGCATTTTAGATCCAAATTAGCTGAATGAGCGATTTATTTCATGTTTTAGTGAAATCACACGTTGTTTTGGCAAAATGTCTGATTTCTCACTTCCGGTAGCCACATTTTCGTATAAACTTTTAACAGCTAAACATCGTTTCAATATACGTTAATTGCATTGGTAGAATGTTCTGTAAAAAGTTGTAGTTGTGTTCTTCACTTCTTCATCAAAATTTAATCAGTTCAGACGACAATAAAATATAGTTTACTGGTGGGTATGATTATCTGGCCTTGCCGGCAGTGATGAATATACATGTACTAACTATGCCGGCAACTCCTTTTGATGTTGCCCTTTGATTTAAATACATTTATAACCTCCCAAAAAACGAATCAGCTCCTTAATTCTCCTTAATTTTAGAGCTGCAGGCTTTACTTTTTAAGTGGGATAGATTTTCCTTCTATATATTTATCTTGTGTGTGTCGGGGGTGGGGGCTTATTTTTTTACTTTAACTAAGTGGATTAGTGACGAAAGCCACATACATTCATAACGGTGCTACACATTTTGTTGGACACTTGACAACTATGAGTCAAGAATTTGCTTCTTTTTTTTGATTAAATGCCTTTCAATTTTCATTTACCACAATACCAGTAGGCATGAAGATAATTATGCCAAGAATATATGCCTGCGAAAAGATAAGTGGGCCTATAAAAAACAAGTGTGTCATTATCAAAAAGTTTTTATTTATGAGCAGACTTTTAAATAAGAATTGTGACAGACAGCTTTAGCAGCTAGTTTACGACCACCAAGTGTAGACAGGTCACAGATATGGATGATTTGTTCATTTTGAAATATACCAGGCATGGTCTTCATTAACTGGGCCAGCTGAAATTTACAACAATCAAATTAAAGGCACAAGTTCGCCATCCGTTTGACCTTAGTTTCAGAAACGGAAATTAGCTAAGCTAGTCAGTAATAGTGTTCACAACTCATCGTCAAAATTTGAGCCTTCAAATCCAGTGTGTGCAGAATTATCAGTGTTTGAAAGTTGAAATGACGACTTATAAATTCTTGATACTCATATTATAGGAAAGATATATATAGGAATAGAAAGTGAAATTCCTAGTTTGAGGTATTTTTAAAAGAAGTTATGTCTGTGGTTCCTGCAATTCCACTAAAACTACGTGTTTGATGACTTCACTAATCGTGAAGGGCGTGATAAAGCATTTTTCAATTAGTGATGTCATCACTTTGTTTTAGTGGATTTTCAGGAACCACAGATGTCAGAATTGAAATTGAACTGGTGTAAATTGATGTTATCATTATCCCAGATACACATAAAAATTTTAGAAAACCTCATTACAATCTCTTTAAATGTCTGATTCTAAATACAAAATAACGTCTCAGATCACTGAAAGACTCACCATATTTGCAGGCATAAACTGTAAAATAAATCTATAATATTGTGGTCCACAGCGTAAAGTTTCCTCTATAAAGGATCGTATAAAACTGGTTCTAGTTGTAACACGTTGATCATGAATACTGGCATTCATTAGCCGAAACAAATTGACTGTAAGAAAAAAATGTATATAGTTGACAAAATTTCTTAAACAGCTCGAAAGGATTTGTTTCAATCCGTAAGTTTAAAAGTGTTTAGGCTGTGTACATCAAAGATCCCTCAACAGTTGGAAATTGAAAAAGAGCAGGCAAATGCAAATGTACTGGCAAAATAACCCTCCTTACACGCATGGCGTTGCCCGTCTTCATTAGCCTACATGGTGCAGAAAAGTTAAGGTTCGTTCACTCTACAGGCAGAGCAGGGCGGCGCAGAGATGAGCAGAGCAGAGAAGAGCGTAGTAGAGCAGCGCAGTCAGTTGTTCAGATATAAGCAGAGCAGGGTGTCCTGAAATCAATCATTCGTTATTGAGGATTTCGTGTGTGTTCTACTACGACTTCTTTGCCATTCTAATTGAACAGTGGACAACTGCTAGCTGCATGCAGTAAAAAAATTTTCACTCTCTCACAGAATACAAGCATTGGAAAGGGTAGAAATTGGACTGGTTAAAGCAGTCGTCATCAAGTTAGGTCAAAAGGTTATTGTGACAAATATTCAAGAGTTCTATCTTTAGATCCTAAATGAAGTAGCTATATTAAAAATAAATGCTAATAAAAAAGGGGACAAAAGTTTGGTCTAGTTTTAATATGACTGCTTCGATTCACTCCATACTTAGCCATGTATATACCAATAGTTGTCAAAAATAACTACCTAGAGCTTTATTTAAAGGTTCTTTTGTATCAAATGTTGGTATAACTTCACCATCTTCCCTTGTATTCAGGTCATCTAAAAAAAAGTGATATATGACAAACAATATAAATATTACATAAAAAAATTAAATATTTCACTGCATATGGTTTGTGCCCCAAGATGTTCCTTTTTTAACAAATATGATTTTTATATACGTTTTTGCCCCAAAATATGTGTCAGAATGCACCAAAATAATTCAATTGTTTGAAAATTTTCTTAGGAGAACCCTTCCGACCTTCCATGAGAGTCTGTCGCATTTTGAATTCAGACTTGCCCATTGAGTCAGTCTGTCCCATATTTGTACCTTCAGTCGTGGGAGGCTGATGTTCCCACTGGCTGTTTCTTGCTGTCTCCTACACATTGGAAACTGGTTTCAAACAATTTGCGTTTATCTTAAACAAGAAGGCTATTAAGACCATGGGGTTGCTTGATTGGTGATTTCTGCTGCTTGATTGGTGATTTCTGCAAGTTCTGGATTCATGAAATGAACCAGACCTTCAATAAAACAAGTTGAAACAGAATTCAGAACCGGTTCCACGTATGCCGAAAAAATAGTAGATGAAGACAGGATTCAAAATGGCAGAGAAAGGAAATAGATGAGAAAGTTTTGAATGTGACATATTCCACTTTCAGTTTCATACTGTTTGATTGAAGGCAGAATTGGAACAGACAGAACTTGTTCAGAACTCACCAATCGAACACCAATCACAACCAATCATAATGGAAATATTGAAATTGCAGTTCTGACAATGTATAACCAAGACAAATCAACAGAGCACTATTATCAATGATTCTTACCAAAAGTAAAATCTTCAGAATGTAAAGTTAATTGAGGTTCACTTATTTTTCTTATTTTAGACGGTCTGGCTTCACTGTCATCAATATCCTAGAAATATATTGAACATTATTATAAAAACATTGAATTTAAGGCCAGCAGTCATCTAGTGCTGTGGAGGCAGACAAGCATATTTGATCACCGGATTTCAAAATCACAAAAAAAATATTCACTAATTTTGTTTACGCCCATACAAATCGCCTGCATCAAAAATGTTAAGATATTTCTACACTGCTGTTAAATTCGTTCGTCTGACCAGCCTATTTCATCAGGTGACTGATATTTCTTCAGCCAATCGGATTTGATGTTGATATATGACGTTCAAAATGGCTGCCTCTGCCAATTTGTCCACTGAAAACAGTGGAAACACAGTTTTTACCTCTATATCAACTTCAATTCTAGATCTTTTCCTTCCAACTCGTACATAGGGCTCTACAATATATACATAATACACAATTTACAAAAGGGAAAAAGTCTGTATCCAGTAGAAATAAAAGTTCTCTTAAAGCCCAGGTTCCCAAACTGGGATGTTTTCACCCCCCTGGGGGTGTGAGACTAGGGTGTCAGGGGTGTGGCCAACTGGTGTAGGAGAAGAATTCATTTTGTGTTGAGAGAGCACCTCACATTGTCACACGCTGGAAATGTGGATGAAACAAATTTTTGAGGTGTGAAAGATCCAGGTGATTGCTGCAGTGGTGCGAAGGCTGAGAAACGTTGGGAACCACTGGATAAGAGGGACATGTTCACCACTTTTGGAGGGTTGAGTCCTGATAATGTCCATACTCATTAGAAATACTAGAAATGTATGGAAATCACATAATTCCTTTAAAAATATCTCAAACTAGGAATTTCATTTTCTATTTCCTTATATGTCTTTTCTATATAATCTTTCTATAAGACTTATGGATTTGAAGGCTCAAATTTCAACGGTGAGATGTGTACACTATTACTGATTAGCTTAGCTAAAAAGGTTCACGTTTCTGAGACTAAGGTATGATTGGTTAAATGGATGGCGAACCTGTCCCTTTAATTACTGGAAATTTGAGAAACAGTAAGCTTAGAGCTATCAAAGTTGGGTTCCCTTCTTTTCATTTATGAAAATGGAAATGCTAAATACTTATATGAATAGAAAAAAAGAGTTGTTCTAATGACTTGGAAAAATACCAGTTTGTCTCACATGTCCATAATTAATTCATAATGAGCTAAATTAGAAGAGAATTACCAGCAGAATTCCAATGAGTGACCGATCAAGCAAGGTTAAAAAGTATTTTTTTGTTTATCCAGACTGTATATACATAGACATTTATGATCGGTTAAAATCTCCTTAATATATGCATTAAGAACATAATGATATGATTAAGAATACATGATAAATCATTAGAAACACCAATTCATCTAATAGTTTGCTTAATTTGACTCTAAAAAACAAGGAAACCCATCTTTAATAAATTCTTACCTTTTTGTCCTCCTCTGTTGACATTAGAGGCAGTAATACAGAGTACAGCTAGTCTAGCTAGCGTATAGCCTCGGGGATCGATCATTAAATGGGTTCTATCAGCTGAATGTAAGATGCTTGGTAGGGTCTTTACCAATAAACTTAATGTAAGGTTTTCTAAATCCATATGGAATAACGCAAATACGAGACTAACTGCAGTACATAGTTCATCTGTTTTATTAGTTTCTAACATATGCTGAAATAAACACATATACAAAATGAATTGAATGGAGTTTTACGTCCTACTTTTCTGCACCTGATTGGGCTAATGAAAATGTGCAAAAACATGCAGTGTACAATGAGGGAAATTTTGCCAGGACAGCTGCATTAGCCTGCTCTTTTTCGATTTCCAACTGTCGAGGGATCTTTAACGTGCACAGTCTGTAGCACACAGGGCCTCGGTTTATTGTCCCATCTGAACAACTAGGAGTTTTTTTCAGATCAGTCTCAATGACAAGGCGAAAACTGGTTGAAAAATCCAAAGGTATTATCTCGACCTACGCTGGGATTGAATCCTGAGCCTGCAGGTATAACAACTCATATAGCAAAACTTATGCAGGCCCGTAATTAGGGTGGGGTCCATGGGGGTTGGGCCCATCAAGTGAGAATTAAGCCCCAGCAAAACCTTCAGTTCAGCAGAGATTGATTCATTTACAGTGTCTTTATACAAAATCAGAAAGATAAAGATTTTGAAACGTTTTTGGCTCTTAAAAATTGTCAGAAATGAGTTCTCTGGGCCTTTAATTCTCAATGTACAAAATATGAGCCCCAGCACCAATTCATTCCTGGCAACAGGGCTGAACTTACGTTTACAATTTGATCACAAAACCAATCACAGCCACACAGATTTAACACCTGTTCTAGTGTATGCAGGCTTTTTAGATTGACCCAGCCTTTACTGAAGATATTGTGAAGAGTTTGTTTAAATATGATAGCTGGAGGCTCATTGGCTGGAATATATTGTTTACTGATGTTACGATAAGTGTGATTGGCTGGGAGAACCTCTTGAGATAGTAGCTCAATGACTGTTTTCATAAACTGATACCTGAAGTAAATAAAATGAAACAGCCATCATAAAGTAACATTAAAAATATGTTAAAAGGCTAACTTATCAAAAAATTCTATGAAATCTAGGTTGAAATTACTGAAATAGCAGTGAGTTATGTTTTAAAGGGATTGTAAAAAGGTGTTTCAGGGACATTGATAGAATCAATTTACACCATTCCTATTATCAATCAGATATCTGTGGTTCCGGCAACTCCACTAAAAATAAGTGTGTAAAGATGTCACTAATCACAAAATATACTTTATCACATAAGGACTTATGCAATTTAGTTTTAGTGGAATTGCAGGAACCACAGACATCTGATTAAAACTTAGAATGGTACAAATTGATGCTATCAGTGTCCCCGATACACATAAAAAATTGAGAAAACCTTTTTACAATTCTTTTTATACTACATTAAAAAAGCTTACCTATCATTGAGTTGAGTTGATTCAGCTTGATTAGTAATAGTCATTAACTGTTCTAACATGAACAATGGTTTAATACGTCGGTCATAGTCCGCAGTATTAATATAACAACACAACCAACAACTAACAACTACTGGTAAACAACACATCCAACTTTTTACATTGTCCAGCACTGTCTATAATAAAATAAAAAGTTGCGGCTATTTGTGTCCCTTTCCAGAATCAAAATATGACATCTGGTTTGTCTGCAAATGTTTAAACAGATTGGTAAATTTGTCTGTACAATGCTCAATTGCAGTTATCTGTATCCCTTTCCAGAATCAAAATGTGACATCTGGTTTGTCTGCAATTGCTAACAAACTTTATTATGATGCTATTTGTCTGTTTGATGACTTCACTTATTTGAAAGGCCTTACTTGATAAAGTATATTTTGCAATTAGCAACATCATCAAACACTTAGTTTTAGTGGAATTGCAGGGACCACAGATGTCTGATTGAAAATTGGAATAGTGCAATTTGATGCTATCAGTGTCCCCAAAACACATAAAAATTTAGAAAATTTCTTTACAATCCCTTTAAAATCAGACAAAAATTACTAACACCTACCTTCACCTGATCAATATTTATCGCACCATGTTCCCACGCAAATAAAATTTCTTGTATAGCAAATGGTGTATTTAAACAAACTTCATGCCATCGTGTTAGACTGAAAAAAAAAATCAACATAGCAATCAACACTGCAATTAACATAGCAATCAACACTGCAATTAACATAGCAATCAACATAGCAATCAATACAGCAATCAACACAGCATTCAACATAGCATTATACATAGCAATCAACATAGAAGAGCATTTATATATTCTACACCGCCCATGGAATAAATTGTTTCTTTTTAATCAAGCTGTTTTTTCACTTAACTTACCTAGTTCTGAGTTCTCCAGAAGTTAAAAATAGCTTCATCAATGGTTCCACTTTATTTTGATCTAATGGACTACAGTTTTCTATATTTTTATATTTGCCCTCCTCAGGAAACCATCTCTGTGCCCATTGAACAAAAAAGGTCTCTGATGTATCTTTATGGTTTGAAGTTAATGTCTGCAAAAGAAGCAACAAAATTTGTGTCAAAATTGTTAAAATGGGTTTAAGGAATCCATTCCATAATGGGGTCGCTTGATTGGTGGGTCCTGCTCGCTCGGAATTAACAGAACGTTTAATAAAACAAGTTGGAACAGAGTTCAGAACGCGTTCCACATGTGCCGAAAAAATAGTAGGTGCAGACAGAATTCAAAATGGCAGAGAAGAAATAGATGAGAAAAATGTGAATGTGACATATTCTGCTTCTGAATATTCTGCCAGAATTGGAACAGACAGAATCTGTTCAGAACACTCCATTCGAGAGCCAGTAAACATATATGAAAGACATTTTAGTATAATTGCAAATAGTCATCCTTGATCATTATACTAGAGACCTCTTGACCATAATGATGATGGAACTATATAACATTACTTACCTCTGGACCATAATGTTTTACAATACGAGAGAACTTATATCTAAACCATAGTGATGTACAACATCATAGCACTCACCTCTAGACCATAGTGATGTACAATATGACAATATTTACATCTAGAATATATACTGTTGTACAATATGACATAACTTACGTCTAGACTGTAATGTCTGTAATCTGGACCATAGTGTTGTACAACATGACAGAACTCACCTCTAGACCATAGTGTTGTACAATGACAGAAATTACATCTAGACCATAGTGTTGTACAATATGACATAACTTATGTCTAGACTGCAATGTCTGTAATCTAGACCATAGTGTTGAACAACATGACAGAACTCACCTCTAGACCATAGTGTTGTACAATATGACACAACATTAAAAATGTAACATCAAACAGTGAAGCTCTGGTTTGTGAAGCTTTTCCACCTTCTCCTGTAGAATGACGGGCAAATTCATTGACTCTGAAACAAAATCATCATATATCTGCCAATTGATTTGTGAGTTCTGCATGTTCATGATTCAGCTATTGCAATTGTTATGCAACAATAAAACTATTGGAACAGAGTTAAGAACGCGTTCCATGTGTGCCACAAAAATAGCAGGTGCAAACAGAATTCAAAATGGCGGAGAAGGAATTAGGCGGGAAAATTTTACATGTGACATATTCCACTCCATACCATTTGATTGAGGGCAGAATTTTAACAGAAGGGACTTGTTCAGAACTCACCAATCGAGTGCCACCAAGGACAAACCAACATGCAAAGAAAACTATAAATAGCCAACTTTCCCAGGGTCGGATAAATCAGGCAGAAAAATTTGTTCCAAGTAAAAATTTGTGACCAGAAATCCAAACTTTTCTTAAAAAATTAAAAAGTTAGTCAACTTACTTGATCAGTTTGATAGAAAAATTCTGTAGTTCCCCCATAGAAGCTGCTGCTGCTAATATAATCTCAAAACTCTTGCCAGACGTCATCTGACACAAAACACTTAACAATGGTTCCTGGCTCTTCTGATAGTCTGTATCTAATGTCTGAATATTTATACAATGTTTATACAATATTTATATACTATTTATACAATATATATACAAAATATGTAAAACATTGTAAGATATTGTAAATCTTTATACAGTATTTATACAATATTAATACAAAATATTGTAAATATTTGTAAAATATTGTAAATATTTGTAAAATATTTGTAAAATATTGTAAATATTTGTAAAATATTGTAAATATTTGTTTAAAAAAAAAAGTAAATATTTGTTTAAAAAAAAAGTAAATATTTGTAAAATATTGAAAATATTTGTAAAGTATTGTACAATATTTATACAATATTTATTCAATTTTTATACAATATTTATTCAATTTTTTATACAATCTTATTCAATATAATATACAATCTTATTCAATATTTATACAAAATAAGTACAATATTAAATGAATGAAATGAACAGACAGGGTGTGGGCACACAAACAGAATTGGTTGCTAATCTTTTGTTGCAAACTTGAATCAAGATTATCGCATTGCAGACATGATTTAATTTCAAACAAGGTCGATAATTGTCGCTGATGGTTTTATTGGCTACAACACAGAGTATCATCAACCAATCAGATTCATTTTTCCTTTTGCATGATAATCGACAAAGTGGAAAATTACAGACTGGTAAGATTTTTGTCTCCCTGTGTGCCCACTGTCAGTTGGTGAGACTCTTGACAAGATTCTAGTCAGTGACAAAAATCGTTGATTAAGATCGTTTGTGTGTCCGCACTCTTACATAGATGACATAATCTTAAAAAATAAACAAAGGCAGAGATTTGTCAGTGCAGTTTGTCATGTTTTGTGAAAAGCGCATGGTAGAAAGTGTTAAAATTAATGCTGATTGCTTCTACTAAAAAATATCAAATCAAAAAAAAATCTTGGTAATGTATCTAAGCTTTGTTGGAACAAAAAGTGCGAGGAAAATTGTTTCTGCTCTTGCCTGATTCAGTTAATTTGGAGACATATGCAGTGTACAATGAGGGAAAAATGGTTTAGACAGCACCCAATTTCCTTATTATCCATATTCATTTATGATTTTAAATTTTAAATTAGACCAAATTTTCGTTCCGTTTTTTATCAACTTTTGTTAAACATTCTTCAAAATAACCTTTTGACCTAACCTGATGACCTCTGCTTCAACCAATCAATTTCCTTCACTAACTCACAAAGTGCCGGAGAGGGCAGAAATTTGATTGGTTAAAGCAGACGTCATCAATTTAGGTCAAAAGGTTAATTTGACGAACGTTCAAGAGGGCTGTCGTTAGACCCTAACTGAAGTGGCTATATTTAAAATGAAAGCTATTAAAACACGTTACGAAAGTTTGGTCTTATTTTAATTAGAATCCAATTTCATTGCTGAAGGATCTTTGCACAGAAAAAGAATAGGTTTTGCATTCTATTCGACCAGACGCATTTCAGTCAGTAGCCTTGCATCACTGACAAGAGCAAAGGGCATGTGTCCCGTAAGATGCACACAAACATCACAATTACATGATTGTGCTAATAACATATACCAACATAGGTGGCGCTCGGTTGAAGAATTCTGAACAGGTTCCGTCAGTTCTGCCCTCAATCGAACAGCCCTCAGTATGCCACATTCAAAATTTTCCCATCTATTTCCTTTTCCACCATTTTGAATTCAACACCTACAATGTTTTAGGCACATGTGGATCACGTTCTGAACTCTGCTCCAACTAATTGAACGTTCAGTTGATTCCATGAACGTATATTACCCACCAATCGAGCGCCCCATATTGATATATCTTTTTTTAGTAGATATAAGACAATGGTGTACTATTTGTCTTTTTTGAAAAGTAACATAAAAACGTAAAACTACATAAGCAAAATAAAAACAAAGCAAAGAAAAAAAGCACTGAGCCAACCAGTGGGGAATACTATACCTCTACCTTAAGAATGGAGAGGACTGTAGCCTCGGCACGTAAAATGACTATACTGTTAGTTTGACTGGACGATCTTTCTAAAGCTCGACCTCTCTCGTTGTCTCTATGGATAGAAAATTGCAGTGCAAATTTAGAAATGAAAATGAAATGAATGGAATGGAGTTTTACTTCCTACTTTTCTGCACCATGTGGGCTAATGAAGACAGGAAATGCCATGCAGTGTGCAATGAGGGAAATTTTGCCAGGACAGTCGCATTAGCATGCTCTTTTTTCAATTTCCAACTGTCGAGGGATTGTTAAACGTGCACAGTCTGTACCACACGGGGCCTCGGTTTATTGACCCATCTGAACAACCAGACGCTTTTTCCATGTCAGCCCCTTTTACCTACATTACTGACAGAGGGAAACCAGGACTGAAAATTGAGAGCTTTGATTGCAAAAGATGGGTAAGGTACTAGTTTGAAGTTGATATTTCATTTCATCAAAGAATTGGGAAATATGTCGCTCACTAAGTTAAAGCAATATGTTCATTATTTATTTTCTATAGAATCTCACACAAATATATCAAGCAACAATTGAGTTCTATATACTGGAAATTAGGGCAAGAACCTTTAAAGACATTTTTAAGAGATTCACCAAATTTTTTATGTGAATCGGGGACACTGATGGCATCAATTTGCACCATTCCAATTTTCAATCTGATCTCTGTGGTTCCTGCAATTCCACTAAACCTAAGTGTTAACGTGAAGGACCTTATGTGGTAAAGCATATTTTTTGCGATTAATGATGTCATTAAACACTTAGTTATAGTGGAATTGCAGGAACCACAGACATCTGACTGAAAATTGGAATGGTGCAAATTGATGCTATCAGTGTCCTGGATACACATAAAAAATTTATTACAACCCTTTTAAGATTTTGACCAAAAATTGTAAAAAAAATATTATGTGAACAAGCTAATGAAAATGCCTACCTTTTCTGCATGATTCTTTGTTTATGTCTATCAGAGAGTAAATTTAGTTTGATACAACCTTGTATTAATTGTTCTACTGAGTCACACCTGAAATATTCAACAATAGTAATATTCCTTGACCATCACCGTCTAAACAAAAAAATCTTATCTTAATTAGATTATTGAAATGCAACACACCAAGATGGATGGGTTGACTTAAGGTGCAGGCACGAGTGGTCTTGGTCAGAGATTTTTGTCGCTGACTCGACTCTTGAGTAAAATCTAGCGTGTGCCCATACTTTCACAACAAGATTTTTAAAATCAAACCAGTTCGATAATAGTCTCCAACAATTTTATCGTTTGCAACACAGACTGTCATCATTTTCGTTTCAATTGCAAGATCCATACATGATTATCGACATGGTGTAAAACGACCAACTTGAGATTGTCTCCTCGTGTGCCTGTGCCGGGCGTGGACACTCTTGACAAGACTCTAGTCAGCAACAGAAATCACCGACCAAGACCGTTCACGTGCCTGTACCTTTGAGCTCATGGCACATGTCAGGAATTTGTTGTGGGTAACAGACTAAGCTATTACTGAAAAAGGTTTGTAATCTTCAAAAACACAAGCTGTTCTGATGGTTTTTTTTAACATACATATTATGTCCCAGAAAAAAAAAAATCACACATCTTACTTTTGTTTGGCGTCTGCTAAGTCTAATAAATTAGGATAGTTTAACAGTAACTCAAAACTCTGTTCCAAATCAACAGTGACATCTCTACCAATAGTATGGACTTGTAACTTCTGTATAATCTGTGGTATCTATAGCAGAGAAAAGATTTTTGGATTTTTCAACCTGGTATCCCTGGTTTCAGTGATGTAGGCAAGAGGGGCAGACATGGAAAAAGCATCTAGTCGTTCGGATGGGATAATAAACCGAGGCCCTGTGTGCTACAGGCTGTGCACGATAAAGATCTCTCGACAGTTGGAAATCGAAAAAGAGCAGGCTAATACTGCTGTCCTTGCAACATTTCCTTCATTGCACCCTGCATGGTGTTGCTCGTCTTCAATAGCCCACATGGTGCAGAAAAGTAGGACGTAAAACTCAGTTCTAAAAAATAATGAAATATATAATTGTGTACCTTGAGGAATGTAAAGGAAGCCCATTTCAACTCTTCATGGGAATCATTTGGGGTGTCTATCACTCCCATAAAACACGCTCTAAATATTTCAACATACAATTCTGGCCACGATAGCTTCTCAAACGACTGAAATAGAATAGAAAATTCAAAACTAGGATTACGAAATAAAAGTTTACATTGGACCAAACTTTCCTTCTGTTTTTTTTAGTTAGCTTTTATTCTTAATATAGCGGTAACCACCTCAGTTAGGGTCAAAGGGACCACCAATTTCACCAATCATACTTTAGTCTCAGTGGCGGGAATTTTATAGCTAAGCCAATCAGTATTAGTGTTCAAAGCTCACCATCAAAATTTTAGCCTTCAAATCCATGTGTGTCCAGAATTATGGGCGATTGAATGTTATAATGACAACTCGTGATATATTGAAAAGACATACATAGGAAAAGTGAGTAAAATTCCTAGTTTGAGATATTTTTAAAGGAAATATGCAATTTTCGTACATTTCTAGTATTTCTGAAGACTATTTACATATATTCAATATTAAAATCAACCCCCCATCAAAATTTTAGCCTTCAAATCCATGTGTGTCCAGAA
This sequence comes from Lottia gigantea, assembly GCF_000327385.1. NCBI lineage: Eukaryota > Metazoa > Mollusca > Gastropoda > Lottiidae > Lottia > Lottia gigantea. Next base: position 13,827 of record NW_008708627.1, on the reverse strand, counting down.
TTATGGGCGATTGAATGTTAAAATGACAACTCGTGATATATTGAAAAGACATACATAGGAAAAGTGAGTAAAATTCCTAGTTTGAGATATTTTTAAAGGAAATATGCAATTTTCGTACATTTCTAGTATTTCTGAAGACTATTTACATATATTCAATATTAAAATCAACCCCCCTAAATGGCGGACCTGTCCCTTTAAACGCTCATCAGATTAACCTTTTGATCTAACCTGCTAAACACCTCATCACAAAATGCCAGCGCTGAAGAGGGTAGAAATTTGATTTGTTAAAGCAGACGTCATCGAGTTATGTCAAAAGGTCTAGAAAAAGTAAAAGGAATTTATGGAAAATAAAATCTTTCTACTTGTGCTAATGACATATCATGAAATCCATGAAATGAGTTGCCAGATTTAATGTTTTCCAAGTCTCAGGAAATATCAAATCTGGCAACTCATTTTATAAATTTCGGAAATTCAAAATTTTCCTATCTATTTCCTTCACGGGCTTTCTGAATTCTGTCAGCACCTATTATTTTTCGGCACACAGGGAACGCCGTCCGAAATCCAGAAAGTACAGAACTCACCAATCGAGCGACCTGCAACACTCGTTTAAGATCTTCTATATGGAAAACAAAAATTTCACTTACTGTTAGTCGAGCTAACACCAATGTCTGATCTACAAATGGCTGTAACTGATTAGTAGCATTTAACACAGCTTCTAGTCCTACTAGAGTATTTACTGTAGAACTGAGTTTTAATTTAAGTGGACCTTCTTCATGTTCACATGGTAACGTCATATCTTGTAATCTATAATCAAAAATAGCCTCACAGTTTTAAAATAGACCATTAAAGAGATTGTAAAAAGTTTTTCTAAATTTTTTATGTGTTTATTCTTGACACTGTGATAACATCAATTTCCACCATTCAATTTACAATTAGACGTCTGCGGTTCCTATAATTCCAATAAAACAAAGTTTTTGATAACATCACTAATTGCTAATCATGTTTTATCACAAGCCCTTCACGATTAGTGACATCATCAAACACTTAGTTTTAGTGGAATTGCAGGATCTACAGACGTCTGATTGAAAATCGGAATGAAGTAAATTGAAAAAATTAGAAGTGTGTTTCAATAATTACTTAGTTTAATGGATATATCATCTTATATAGAGATTCTATTCTTTAGTCATGGTACCTGGTAAGTCTAACTGATGAAGTTTGAGGCTTTAAATTTTATGTCCATTCTAAGAGGTAATATACCTTTAAATGAATCAAGAATATAAAATTAAAATCTTACTGAGCCAGTGATGTCAACATATCTGAGACTTTCTCTACCGTAGTTGATGGTAAAATACCAGTTGACTGTGATAACTGAGACAGTGTTCCTCGTACGTTTACTTCACATTGTTCAAATTCACGATATTTATCTGAAATATACAAATATTATTACATCTCAAGATTGACTTAAAGAAACAGGTTCGCCATATTGGTTTGACCAATCGAAACCTTAGTCTCAGAAATGCGCATTTTTTTAAACTAAGCTAATCAGTAATAGTGTTCACAGCTAGCCTTCAAATACATGTTTCCAGAATCATTAGCGTTAGAAAATTAAAAGACATATAGAAAGAGAAATTCTTATTTTTGAAGGAATTATGTGAATTTGGTACATTTCTAGTGCTTCTGAAGACTATTCAAGACCCAAATCAATACCCAAAATGGTGACTGCAAGAATTTTTCTACCAAATGCCTGTCAAAAAGGCAGTATTTTTAACCAATCAAAGAATGTGAAATGCCTCTCTTGATAAAATATGGAATTTTGGGATAGTGAAACCTATAGTAGAGCAAATGACAGCCTCTTGGGGTTTTGCTATCCCACAATTCCTTATGTTATCTAGAAGCTTTTTTGATTGGTTGAAAATACTACCTTTAGGACTGGCCTTTGGGTAGGAAACTCTTAAGATTACAATTTAGACTAAAATATCAGAGAATTAAATTCAACAAAAACCAAGCTAATATTATACCTGCAGTCTCAGCCCGTGCTATCTGTAATAACGTACACACTGTTTTCTTATCAACTGTTTTCTGTATAGCAGAACTGGCTCTATCAATAATACTGGGGATTTCTGGTGTAGATTTTCCCTCCTGTGTTTTCTGTAGGCATCTATACACATGATTTAACAGCCAATGAACTAGCATTAATAATGACTTACACATCTGTAGAGAACTGTCCATTCCATAGCTGAAACTAGAAAATGAACATCTTTGTTGATGAAGGCATCGTGTCCAAACCACACCCCCAATTAGTCATATTTCCTTGGGGCCGTGGTAATACAAGTGAGGGAAAATTGCATAAACAGCTAAATATTGTCCAATCGAGTTTGTCCCTAAATCTTTCTAGTAAAATTTCAGCCAATAAAATCAAAGTGAATCACTTGTTATAGACGATCTCTTCAGGAACGTAAAAAAACGAAAGTAGCATTTCATTTAATGCTTTGATTAATATGGACCATACAGAAACGAGTCAGATTTTCTGTAAAGCCTGCCGCAGATGAGACAAACTAACTGAGCTGCCTGCCTCAAGAAGTTGGGCGCTGAGTCGTTTTCTCCATGTGCTCTGAATTTTTAGTGAGATTTCTGCATTGAGGCCATCTTGTTTGATATATTCTGCCTCAAAAGGCCAGAAATTCACTGCTGCCAGCTGAGCTAGATAAAGAAGCTAACCAATAGAAATGCGTTGACGGATCACATTATGATAACATGAATGATGCAATTTTAGAAGATCAACTTATATGTCAAGACTACCCTTGTCTTTACGTGTTATTCTGCAGAATTCCAAAACAGGGAAATGTGTCCATTTTGATTATGACATGGATGCGGTCTGAGCGTTCTTCAGTTGTTTTCCTTGACATACAAAATTCATCGAAGATTTTCTAGTGAGACAATAGTTTAGAGCTCTCGTCTGTGGTGAAAAAAGTAGTCAAAATCTCGAGGCAGCGAGCTCAGGCAGTTCCTCTTGTCTGCGGCAGAATTTAGGAATTGAAGCGGACAGTAAATCAAGACCGTAATTAGGAATAACATCATAGATGCAGATAAGGGCTGAATACTTTTCAAACCTTTAATAATAAAAAATGAAATTTAAAATACCTTATTTTGGTGGCAAATGTTTCAGCTAAGTCTATTAAAGCCATGATACAGTAAGGTTTACTAAGATCATCATAAGTGGAGATATGTTTAAACATTACACTGTGTGGTACTACCTACAAAATGTATGATGAACATTTCATTAAAATAGATAGTCGGAAACATCTGCCTCTATTCCAGCCTCTCATAGATATTTTGACAGTTATCAGCTGGAGAAGAGTCAGAAAAACTAACCCTGTTTTATGGGGATTTTTCAAACATCCGTCGATGCGCTTTTTTCTAGCATATTAAATTACCTTGACTGTAAATTAGTGTTGGGCATCATTATAACTTCATTTTGATGACATAAAACACATATTATTTAGGAATAGAAAGTGAAATTTCTAGTTTGAGGTATATTTGAAGGAATTATGTGATATTCGTACATTTTTATTAAAGCACAATTAAGACCCAAATCATTCCCCAAAAATGCCGACTGTTCCCCTTTAAGGATGAATAATGCAAATTTTTACCTGTGACAGAACAATATGTTTTAAATAATCCAATAATAGAGATTTTGGACTGCTTCCAACTAGTGCCAACTGTAACAGGATTTCTGTAAATTAAAAGAATTCTATTACATTGTATTCTTATTGTATGGTTTAACCTCATAAAATAAAAAATGCTACTGGCACCAATGCATGTTTATAATGAATCTTGCTCAAATTTGAAGTGAAAAAAAGCAGAAATTCATGTAGATATGTTGACTTCTAAAGGAAATGCTGAAGTGGCCTTGGGAGTTGGAGTGCCCAGCCTCACCTAGCTACATGCTACAATAATTGCTGTACTGAAGCTGCTATAAAGTAAAGGTTTTGATGGAAATATCCTTTAAGCTTAAAGGGATTGTGAAGAGGTCTTCTAAAAAATTTTATGAGTACATGGGACACTTATAGAATCAATTTGCACCATTCCAATTTCCAATCAGACGTTTGTGGTTCCTGCAATTTCTGAAAAAACATGTGTTATGTTATCTGCAATTCTTCTAAAACTAAGAGTTTGATGACGTTACCATTTGCAAAATATGCGTTATTACATAAGACCTTTATTGCGATTAGTGACGTCATCAAATACTAATTTTCTTGAGAAATTGCAGCAACCACATGCATCAGATTGAAAATTGGAATTTTTGTACAAAACCTCCTTACCATCAATTACATTACAATACCTAGCACATTGACCTACCCGCCAAATCAACATCTTCATCAGAATGACTGGCTAAAATACGTTTTAACTGTACACCAAATTGTACTTCAGACCACCGCTCAGTCCATGCCCTCATCAAAGTCCTTCTGATTTCACTAACCAGCCCTAAGATGGGTTCTGTTTCTTTATTACCTCCACTGCCTATTGCCTCCATTTTTATCTCCATTTTTTCAACCTAAGAGAATTCAATGAAAATGTTACTTTATTACAAACAAAAGATGAGATAAAAATTGCATTATAACTGGATCATAAGCGTGAAGTTTTGCCTCTTACCTCCTTACCTCTGACCAATTGGGCTAATGAAGACTGTTCAATGAGGGAAACTTTGACAGTCCAATGCAATGGATAAACAATGTCTTTTTCGATTTGCAACCTGTACAAGAATCAGAAAAGAATCAATAAACCTTGAAAGAATGAAATGACGACGTTGTCAGAAAGAAAGGGTCAAAGAAACTTACAAAAGAAACTCCAAAGAATCACTTGATATATCTTATGTTTTCAACGTTTTCTTTCTTCCTCTATATAAATTTTTCATTTCATTGAGGCCGCCATTTTAATAGTCCCGCAGAAAATTTATTTTTTGGAAAAAATAAAACAAGATAAAATAGATGTAAATTATAAAGCTATTTTAATTTTTATAATGTGTTGAATTTATTTCATTGTCGCTTCACATATTTTCAAATCGTTAAGTTTCTTTTATATCTGTTTATCTACATTCTCGGGGAAAAGAAGTGAGATTCGAGTGGGTTGAAAAGAGGACTCGTTTCCCAAATTTGGTATTAAAAATTTGTTGATTGTGTGGAATAATTTGTTGGAATTAACGTTTAAGAATGGAAGAAGGGGGTCATCAACATGCACCAAGGTAAAAAATTTAAAATTTCCTTTTATTTCGTTTATTCAAAATTAATTTGTTCACGAACCAAAAAATGGAGTTACCCCCCTTTAATTTTAAGCACTTTGTACTCTACATTTAAGATCACATTTAAATTCTCCATACGCATAGATTTAGGATACCGGTAATTAACGTTATTTCCTAAAAGGAACAACATGTCCGCCATCAGTTTGACCAGACGTACCTTAGTCTCAGAAAAGGGATTTTTTTTTTTTTAGCTAAGCCTGTCTAATCAGTAGACTAATGAGCCCTGGTATCATTGTAGGCCTATATCCACATCTATAGTTAAAATGACGACTCACCATTTCTCGTTAAAATGACGACTCATCATTTAATGCGACTCTGTCATATACAAATATAGAAAAGATATATATTTGAAGGAATTGTGCGCTTTTTGTACTTTTCTATTTTCGACTATTTACATATACTCAAGATTCAAAATCAACCCTCGAAAATGGCGATTCTCTTCCTTTAATATTTATAGGCCTATTATAATTTTTTCAGCCACCAATCTTACCATTTAGATGACAACGAATCGACAGAGATCATCCCAATCGTCAACATGGATGCTGGAGTTCAACAAATGACAACCCTTGCATCTTCAGCAGAAAACGACATGGTTACCAGCGATCTTATTTCAGTTCCCTCGGAGCTGGCTGACCAGACGCAATGGGCTATCCAAAGTGGCAATGAGACCATCATATCTTTTCAATCCCTACCAATTCAGTTACAACACCTGGATCCTGAAACACAATTCGCCATTCGTCAAAATCTTGTAGCTGACCCAAACGATCCAACAAACCAGTCCATCATAACGTATGATGAAAATGGCGATGCTGTAGTAAGCAAATTTGACATGGCTAAGATTGTTGATGGTAGGTGTCAAGATTCTGAATGACCAGGATATCTGAAGTTACAGATATGCTTGTATTTAGAAAGCCGACAATGGAGCGACTCTCCTAAGCACAAGCACAGGCATCAGAGTTTTTGTTTAACCCACGGCACCTTACCTCCAGCAGACGACATTCCAACTCGCTACCCACCATGCATGTCTGAGGGATTTCTAAAATTCGCATAATTGAGATCATTTAATTCTTGTAGGTCTGAATGTAGTCCGAAACATCTGCAAGTATTCCAGCCTCTGATAGATATTTTGACATACATCGGCTGGAGTAGAGTCTTTCCAATATATATGGGTTTGGCTGACCTGATTTAAATAAATAGGTTTAAAATCCCCACCAAACAGGGCCAATTTTTTCTGTCTCTACAACAGTCCACAACTCTCAAAGTAGCTATCATAGGCTTGAATGGTTTGCATAGAGATCGTCTTGTATAGAGATTCTATTCTTTAGTCATGGTACCTGGTAAATCTAACTGATGAATATACTGTTATTGACCAAGTTTGAGACTTTAAATTTTATGTCCATTTTAGGTGGAGAAATATCTGGCAATGTTTTCGAATTGAACAGAGATGTCCAGAACGATCAGGAGTCGTTACTTTTACTGCAACAACAAAACGACCAAACCTCTTCAGACCGGTTAGTCGTGCCTTTAGACTCTATTACTCAGAACGGTAACCAACATGTACAACAGACAACGAATCACCTTCCACTCGGCAACAATCAAATATTAGTAAGTATCATTTATGTGTCTCAAATTACATCTTTTGGTGATGAACATTGCCCCCTGTTTTTCACCAAAATATGCGTCACAATTTTTGGGAGAACAGTCACTATAGAGTCAGCCTGCCCCTTGTTTGTACCGCCAGTCTCGTGAGGCCGCCGCTACTGTTTGACAACCATGGAGATGACGCAAATGAATTAATTCATTTTGCCAGATTTGTGATCGTTGAAAGTTCCCCATTCTGAGATGTGTCCTTAATCTCCATCTAATTGATGTCGCCATAATTGTTATGTCGTTCTTATTGTTAAAGGGGCATTCCGTTTTTCGTACGACAAAAATATTTTTTGCTCAAATTTGTGAAAACTATACTCAAATATGTAGAGAAATTGGCCCTTTAACGTACGTATCTAAAAGTGTAAAATTTTTAAACGCTATAAAAACGTTACGTAAGGTTTTTAAGTTCGTTATGCTTTTTGGAAGCTGTTAAAAAAGTAATGCACAAATTTGAGTAAAGTAAAGGAATATGTCTCCTAATTACCAATAAGTACTCTCCGTTTTAATTAACCCTTTTAAAACAAATTCAAAGAAATAATATAAATAGCATCCTTTAGAAATATTCTCGGATATAAACTGATAAGGAAAATAGCGGAATCCCCCTTTAACATCATAAAATATTTGTCAGGTATTTTGTCGCGTATCAGCAACTCTATCAACAGACGTGATGCAGATTATCCCGGATTATGAAACAGTCATCTGGTCAGAGATCCAAACAGAACCGGATGTACAGATGGAGATGACGGATACTAACCAGTGTACAGTGTACGGTAGCATTGATACCATTGTAAAGCTGAACAATAAGCTACAGGAGTTACTGAATGGTAAACTCGCCAGAACGTTTCACGTCAAAGACGAGAAGCAGACGTCCGATGTTAAGGTGCAATGTGATATTTTGGTTCCTCACATCTCTTCTCGAGGTCGTCAGGTTCATCAACCTTCTAGATACACTGGTAAGTTTACTGAAAGGGACAGAATCGCCATCCGTATGACCAATCGTACCTTAGTCTCAGTGAAAGTGCACTTAGGGCGATATTCATATCAACAAAATCACCATTAATTAATTGATTTTGACGTTACTAATCGTTAAATATGCTTTGCGATTAGTGACGTCATCAAACTAATTGATAATTGGAATGTTGCAAATTGATGCTAACGGTGTCCCCGATACCCATAAGTTTTTATGGGGCTCAAAACGACATAAAATGAAATGAACTTCCTATAATCTCGTTTTTTTTAAAGGATTTTACAAAGACCCAGTGAGCGAAAATGAAAATGACAGTGACGATCATGTACATAAAAGAAAACCGAGAAGAAGATATTTACGTTCACAGAAATCGACAGATTTGGAGCCTGAAAATTCAAAAGGTTGGTTAATAATGGTCCCGTCTAATTTAACTTTGGGGTCTTGCGGTGGCTCAGCAATCTAGACGCTTGCTCGTTCGTTAAAGACCCCTCGACAGTTGAAAATCGAAAGGGAGCAGGCTAATGCCACTGTCCTAGCAAAATGTCCCTCATTGCACCCTACTTACCGTTGCTCGTCTTCAATCGTCCACATGGTACAGAAAAGTAGTAGGACGTAAAACTCCATTCATTTCGTTTCATTTTCTAATTTATATTAGACCAAACTTTCGTTCCGTTTTTATTAGCTTTTATTTTTAATATAGCCACTTCAGTTATCAAGTTAGGTCAAAAGGTCAAGTTGACGAACGTTCAAGAGGCCAGTCGTTTTACCCTAACTGAAGTGGCTACATGAATGATATTTGAATACAATATAATTTTTCTTTTCAGTCCCAGAACCCATCTCCAAACCATTCAAATTTGCTTGTGCACAGTGTTCGTTTAAAACGGCACGGAAGAGTCACATGGACAAACATTCATGTTTTCATGAAAATCGCAACGTTCAACTGTTAAAATGCAAACAATGTACGTTCGTAGCCATTAGACGATGTCATTTAAATCGTCACGAACTTCAACACCATAGCACTACGATCCACTCCTGTGACAAATGTACATTTACGACCAACCAAGCGTTTTATTTACGGCGTCACAAGCGTCTGAAGCACAAAGCCAACAAGAATTTCTTTACTTGTCCGGACTGCGACTTCACAACTAATCAACGAGTGAATTATACCAGGCATCTAAAATTACATGTGGTCACAGGAGAAAAACAAATCTACAAATGTGACACTTGCAATTATAAGACGGACGTGAACGCACGGTTTCAGCGTCACATGACGGACGTTCACGGCGACGCTAGACCTTATTTATGTGACGATTGTGGCAAATCCTTTAAAAGAACTGACGCGTTGAAAGCTCATAAAATAACCCATTTACAGCGAAAGGATAGAAATCTACCTCATATTTGTGAGATCTGTTCTAAAGGATTTGGTTCCAGGGTAAGTTCTGATGTAATCGCTTCTTATCAATATATCGGGGCATTGTTGGCTGAATTTACGGACATGTCCCCTCGGGCCTGTTTTTGATGTGAAATTAAGCCCTCATCCCCGGGCCACTGGCCCCAAGTGTCATCCTCAGCTACTTTCTAGATACGCATATATCGTATATGCACTTAGTAATTGATATTCGACCGACCCACCGCTGTCGAAGCCTGTAGGGGATATGCTATCCAACCAATTTACGCGTCCCATCGTGTGTGGAAATTTGATACGAAAAAAGGGCGTATCTGCCACTGTGGTGGAGCCAGGTTTACGTCCGGGGGGGGGGGGATACCTAACTACTTACCATTTAACTCCTTAATTTAATCAATTTCAGGCTCATCTTAAAGAACACGAGATAACGCACAAAAAGGAGAGGCCGTATTTATGTCATCTGTGTGGAGCGTCATTCAAGACTCAATCCGTACAGAAAAAACACATTGCAACAATCCACGTGCATCCGGGTTCATTCACTTGTGACGTCTGCAACAAAAGTTTTAATACAAGATTTACTCTAAGTCGCCACAAACGAACGCACGATAATCCACCTCAAGTCGTTACCAACGTCAGCATAGTGAACCTAAATGTAGCAGACACAATCGAACAAACTGACCATTCATTAGTCTCGGATGTTATCGACGAGAATATGGGAGAACCTTTCGACCAATCAGATGCTTTAAGACAGACGTATACGCCAAACGAGACTACAACGGCTCTGTTTTATTTAGCCGAAAACTTAACTCTTTAGAATTAAAGGGATTGTCAAGAGGTTTTCTAAATTTATTGTTTTATGTAACTGGGCTACTGATAGCATCAATTTGCACCAATTTGTGTTTGATGACATCACTAATCGAAAAATACCACTCAAGGCGCTTTGCGATTATAAATGGTTAGTTTTAGTGGAATTGCAGGAAGCTTGAAAATTGGAATTGCGCAAATTGATGCTATCAGTGTCCCCGATACACATAAGGTTTTCTGGGAAAACCTCTTTACAATCAATATAATAAATCCTAATGTGATACAAGAGTATCATTTGTTGATTTGGTTGTTAAGATCTTACCGATTTTCAACTTTCATTTCAAAGTCCCAGAAGTATTTTAGCAGCAGACATCACATGGAATGAAGTTAAAGGAAACTGCAACTGAGCTACGATTGGTAAAACGGATGGCGAACCTAAACCTTTAACATTAGAATTCATGGGTAGCAAAAAGTTTTATTTTTGATGAAAATGCACAAATTTTACAATTTTTTACCTTTATTGAAAAGAATTATAATCCAGTAATTTGATATATTATATGTAGCCTATTTTAATGTAAATGGTTCTCCATTTTCGGAGTTGACTTGGGTCTTAAAGATATGTCAATTATCTTCAGAAGTACAAGAACTGTCCAAAAATCGCAAAGCTCCAGCTAAAAGAAGAAATTTCACTTTTATTTCGTTCACAATAAATTTCCTTTTCTGCTCCTCTGTAAAAATTGGTTTTCCAAAGTAGTACGTCTTTTTGGCATCCAAACATCTTTCGTGGCAGCAGCTGTGCGAAGACGAAGTGGGACTGGATGATTGAGGCTACGGATAATCTTGTAAAAAATGAGTAGTCAATTCAACTGTCAAACACGGATATTTATGGATACACATTGCTAAGAAGGCTCAAATTACGTCGGTGAGCTGTGAACACTATTATTGTTTAACTAAGCTGCACCATTTCCGTTTCTGAGACCAAGGTACGATGGACCTCCGAAAAAGGTGAACCATGGCTCAACGACCACAGGAACCACTTATAAGGAGACACACTAAAAAAAAATACTGGGGAGAATATGTTGAAAAAAGTTCGACAATCCTAATATTTGTATCTAACATCTGTCTCTATTCCAGTCTCTGATAGCTATTTGGAAAGTTATCGGCTGGAGGAGAGTCCGAGAAAATAGGCCCTGCATCTCCACAGCTACGGGGTTTTCAAACTTTTTTTAGATACCTCGGAAAATAGTATGCAAATCCCAGATTTATTTGAAAAGATAAATATTCTTGTAGTTCACTCATACCATCATTTTTATACGCCCACATGAAATAGGGATGTATATTGATGTCACTCCGTCCGTCCGTCTACAATTGCTCGTAACCACTCGACAAGGCACAATTCTTGACAGTTTTGGATGAAATTTGGTATGGTTGTTTGTAATCCCCCAAGGATAAACCCTCTTGAAAATCAGAAAATTGAAAAATATTTATTATGGGTTATTGCCCTTGTTCTTAATGCGCTCGTAAACACTTTAGAAGGCGCAATTCTTGACTGATTTTGATGAAACTTGGTGTTTGTTATTACCCATTTAAAACTAGAAAGATCGAAAAATTATTATAATTAATAAGAATTATTGCCCTTGTTCTTGAAAAGGCGTTCAATTTTAGTTTGTAAACGCTCTAGAAGGTTCTAGAAAACTAAAATTAAACAAAGTTTGTGCATTAGATGGTATTCAAAATGAATTTATACATCATTTCAAGAGTGAACTTGTAACTGTATTAGTCACTCTCTTTAATAATGTCCTCGACTCAGATAATTTTCAAACAGTTTGGGCAACTGAAATCTTAGTACCCGTCTTTAAGAAATGCGATGCCAATGACACTGATAACTGGACTCAATCCACTAATTCATTTGCCATCTCTTCCCATGTTAAAACACGAAATTCAACCTTCTACAACTTTTTCCAGAAATCTCGTTGAAAGCCTTTCCAATATATCGAATGAAAGCCTGACCAATTCTCAATGTCTCCTAAAAAATTAAATATATGATGACCATGAAAATTTGGAGCTACTAAAAGTGAAAGTAGACTACTACCGGATATATAGGACGCACTCCAGTAAAATATTTTATGCAAATGATTGTATAGGAATGTAGTCCAGGCTATTTTTAGAAATCTTCTTTCTCTCTCCCTTTTGGGGTTTTTGCATGCTTATTTTTGGGTAAAATTTGGTCTAGATTTGGAATTTGATGTCTGAAATTGCATTATCTTTCAGATTTGGTGAGATGATGAAAGACCTAAAGGCGGAAGTCTAATTCTAAAAATAGTCGCTTTGTGAAGTGCCAAAATCTAGCGGATGAGTATAACCGGTAGTAGTCTACTTTCAATTTTAACTTGCCGATTAAAGTTGCCGATATTCGGCTCTTATAGGCCATATAGACGGAAAACGTCCAATAGCTAACTTTGCCAAATACACCGATTTGGCCCATGTTTTGGGTTTTTCCTACTAATTAGACCCCAGGGACCCGGAAAAACACTTAAAACCCAATTAAAAACAATTAGGGAAAAAAATAGATTTTTTTTACTTTCAAGGGACTACTGCACGAAACATGCTTATACACAAATAAATTTTTATTTTGAAAAGTTACCAAGCTACAAAGCTGAAATTTTGCACGCATATGCACATGGGCCCCCTACACATTTAGAAAAAAACAGAACAGAGAAATCTCCCATAGGGAAAAAGTTAGGCCAGGAAAAGTTGCCGATATTCGGCTCTTATAGGCCATATAGACGGAAAACGTCCAATAGCTAACTTTGCCAAATACACCGATTTGGCCCATGTTTTGGGTTTTTCCTACTAATTAGACCCCAGGGACCCGGAAAAACACTTAAAACCCAATTAAAAACAATTAGGGAAAAAAATAGATTTTTTTTACTTTCAAGGGACTACTGCACGAAACATGCTTATACACAAATAAATTTTTATTTTGAAAAGTTACCAAGCTACAAAGCTGAAATTTTGCACGCATATGCACATGGGCCCCCTACACATTTAGAAAAAAACAGAACAGAGAAATCTCCCATAGGGAAAAAGTTAGGCCGGGAAAAGTTGCCGATATTCGGCTCTTATAGGCCATATAGACGGAAAACGTGCAATAGCTAACTTTGCCAAATAAACCGATTTGGCCCATGTTTTGGGTTTTTCCTACTAATTAGACCCCAGGGACCCGGAAAAACACTTAAAACCGAATTAAAAACAATTAGGGAAAAAAATAGATTTTTTTTACTTTCAAGGGACTACTGCACGAAAGGTGCTTATACACAAATAAATTTTTATTTTGAAAAGTTACCAAGCTACAAAGCTGAAATTTTGCACGCATATGCACATGGGCCCCCTACACATTTAGAAAAAAACAGAACAGAGAAATCTCCCATAGGGAAAAAGTTAGGCCAGGAAAAGTTGCCGATATTCGGCTCTTATAGGCCATATAGACGGAAAACGTCCAATAGCTAACTTTGCCAAATACACCGATTTGGCCCATGTTTTGGGTTTTTCCTACTAATTAGACCCCAGGGACCCGGAAAAACACTTAAAACCCAATTAAAAACAATTAGGGAAAAAAATAGGTTTTTTTTACTTTCAAGGGACTACTGCACGAAACATGCTTATACACAAATAAATTTTTATTTGAAAAGTTACCAAGCT
>NW_008708626.1:9149-10194 GCF_000327385.1 Lottia gigantea | reverse complement strand
ACAAAGCTAAAAGTATAAAGTGAATTGCTGTCCCATCTATAATCAATAGGGGCGTGGCTTTTACAAAGATGGGGAGGGACTCAATCAATATATCAGCAAGATGAAATTCTCATCCCTTCCCCTAAAGACTTACCTTGGCATGGGGAAAATTTTCATGAAAATATGTTGGTAACCATGACAATAAAATATAAAAAGCGTTATTTTCACAAAAATGACCAACTATTAATGACCTGAAAAAAAAAAACAAAGAACAAAAATAAATCAAACATGCCCCTTCATTATTGAGTTTACAGGACCCATAACAGAAGCCATTACATGACCGATAGTCAACAGTCTGTATATTAGAATGTTGCAAGTTGGTGCTATCAGTGTCCTAGATACACTTGAAAATTAAGGTTTGGTCTATGCAAATTCTGCCCCACCTATAGAGTTACATGGCTGGTGTTTGAACTTTGAAAGAAAAGACTACTTACCAGAAAGCTGGTTTAGTGAAGAGTGTGACCCAGGGTACAGCTGGTTGACCTCGTATTTTATTTGGGTTCGGTCCCTCGTCTAATCTCACGTTAATATTATTCAGACGATGTTTTTTAATTAAGAAATATCTCAACCCCAACATCCATAATATACTACACCCTCCTGAAAAGGTCAAAGGTCACAATTAAAATCGGCCCGTCTGGGTTTTTTTTTTTGTGATAGTATGTTTAAGACTTTCTGATGAAATCAATCTCTGCTGAACTGAAGAGGTTTTGCTGGGGTTTAATTCTCACGCCCCAATGGACCCCACCCTAACGAAGGGTCTGGCTACAAGAATTGAAATTTCCAAACTTCTTGAACCATGAGATGGTATAAATAGGAGCTATAATAAACGTATAATAACCTTCAAAGGCTGTGAAACCTCTTCACTTAAAGCTACAACTTACCTATAAAATAAAAGGGCATGTTCCACCCGTATCTGTCTAATAAAAAGGACCCCAAGCTTCCTGTTAGTAAGGTTCTAAAAATAAAAACAAAATATTGGTTTGACATTCATACATCATACATTTAT
>NW_008708626.1:6905-9099 GCF_000327385.1 Lottia gigantea | reverse complement strand
TTAAAAGTATACTACCTCTTTGGATGACCAAAATTGAATTATCCATTAAACTAAGCAATTTTGGAAGCGTGTTTCAATAATTATTTAGTTTAATAGATATATCATCATATATAGAGATTCTATTCTTTAGTCATGACACCTTGTAAGTCTAACTGATGAATATATACTCATATTGACAAAGTTTGAGACTTTAAATTTTATGTACATTCTAAGAGGTAGTATTCCTTTAAAAGGAGAAACCAGTTAATCTGATTTCAGAAGATAATCCCTCATTAATACAATTATAAAGCCAGTTATAATATAAAGAAACAGCTAGACTCTGTCAAATTAGTAGTATATAACTTAATTGTGGTTTACAGATTATTTAATCATCCATCTTAGTCACATCCTCACAAAAATACATGTAAATATGAGAGAATGAATAAAATCTCTAAATGTTTCAATACTTAAATAACATACGATCATTTACAGTATAATTGTGACTATAATACGCATGCATACATTTTACAACCTTTCCTTTCATACAAGAACAGTTATTCTTTACCAATGTCACAATACAATAAATAATTGATAAACACAGACACAACCAACTTTTTCACCCTCATTCCTACCCTTATTCTACCCTTCACACAGCCCTGCAAAGTTTACTATAGGCAGGCCCATAGCCATAGAAGTGCGGAATTCACAGGCCCATAGCCAGACTTGATAGTTCGGAGGTACAAGCAATATATCCGGAGGAGCAATGGTGTATGGTGTTTAGTTGAAGAAATGGAATTGGTCGGTTGTAAGAATCAGGGGGAAATCAGGGGGAGGGGTTTAATTGCCCAAAATACTTGCAAGTCTCATGTAATCATTATCAGCGTACTATAGTTCTCAAATTCATTCTACTGCATCATAGTTAAATTCCAAACTTCAATAAACCAACTAGGTACAGATTTGAAAGTACCAGAAGCTAGCTCAGCTACATCAGTAAGAATCAGCTCTCTATTTTGGAACATCAATTATCCACATGCGGTTCTTGATGGCAATTTACACAGATGAGACTATGTTCTATATCATTTTACTATGGTACATACATAATAAACTCGCTTACTAATTATGGTACCAAATTTTCTGCAGATTGTTTGCGAACACAGTTCAAATAAATGCCATTTTGGGTGGAGATTTTCATAGGCAGTAGCATGTATTAAATGATAATTCTTCCCATTATCGGCAATGCACATTTCTCACTTATTATTCCAAAAAGTGCCATACAAAGTCTAAGAGATCACAAACCACATGAATACCACCTTTAAATAATCTGTTTGCCCGTTCCAAAAAATATAAAGACCACCCATCCCACCATACACACACCTGCTGTTTGGTTAAACACGGCACTCCAACTTTTTGTGGCTTCTAAAATATGTCCTGCGATATATACCCCTACAAAACCTGAAATATATTCAGTGAATAAATTATCAGTATTTAGTTTCCATGGTTCATGATCTAACCACTTCAATAAACCTTCAAAGAAAACACAAAGCGGGGTTATAAAAGTTATTTGTTAGAAGAGAAAACAAATAAAATTTTACCTGGGATAGCTCCAGCCATATTCATTATACCTGAAAATAAATAAACAATACAGCTTTCAATTTCTATTTAACATACAAACTTTAGTGTTTTTATTTTATTCCTTATTTCATATCAAGATACAAAATACAATTTGTATGTTCTGTTACAATATAGACACAAGATCATATTCATTCCCGTCGCCAGGAATAAATTGGTGCTGGGACTCAGATTTTATACTCACAAAATTTGATAAATTAAAGGCCCAGAGAACTCTTTCTGATTATTTTGAGCTGCCAAAAACGTATCAATATCTATATCTTTTTGATTTTGTACAAAGACACTGTAAATGAATCAATCTCTGCTGAACTGAAGAAGGTTTTGCTGGGGCTTAATTCTCACTTGCTGGTCACATTTGTAGCTGCAGTTTAGCATTAAAAAAGTAGCAAGTCCAACTTACCGAAGACGGAGCCAGCGTGTTTAGGAGCTATATCTTGAGGGTTGACTAATATCCCACTGTTATGAAAACCACAACATGATATAGCTATAGCCATACACGTTAAGGAACCAGCATAGGTTGTAGTGTATGATATTAACACTAAAAAACACGATGTTCCTAATAAGGCCACACTCTATAATGACAGAA
>NW_008708626.1:0-1150 GCF_000327385.1 Lottia gigantea | reverse complement strand
TTATACTGGTATAGATCTAGTCCATATATTGCCATCAGCAACAACATAAGTAACAACATGTTTCAGGTTCTGTTATAATATTTCTAGTCTTTCATTTCATGGAATCTCGTTTCATATCATGAAACATTGATTCACAGATGTATATATATCGTGCCTTTACATTTCAGGAGGCTAGGAAAGAGGAAGAAAGAAAATTTGGTGTGTTTTATGAAGATGAATATAATTATCTACAACATCTTCGGGATGCCAATGAAATTTCTGAGTTGGAACCGATAGAGAGGATCCGTATCTCCAAATCTGACAAGCCTAAACCGTCTACATCTAAGGTAATAATCTCCAAATCTGACAAGCCTAAACCGTCTACTTCTAAGGTAATAATCTCCAAATCTGACAAGCCTAAACCGTCTACTTCTAAGGTAATAATCTCCAAATCTGACAAGCCTAAACCGTCTACTTCTAAGGTAATAATCTCCAAATCTGACAAGCCTAAACCGTCTACTTCTAAGGTAATAATCTCCAAATCTGACAAGCCTAAACCGTCTACTTCTAAGGTAATAATCTCCAAATCTGACAAGCCTAAACCGTCTACTTCTAAGGTAATAATCTCCAAATCTGACAAGCCTAAACCGTCTACTTCTAAGGTAATAATCTCCAAATCTGACAAGCCTAAACCGTCTACTTCTAAGGTAATAATCTCCAAATCTGACAAGCCTAAACCGTCTACTTCTAAGGTAATAATCTCCAAATCTGACAAGCCTAAACCGTCTACATCTAAGGTAATAAACCACAACCGCCTATAGATGGGACCATGATTGAATATAATTCAATTCGGTTTTGAATATAAGCCAATCAAAACAATCTTTTTCATATGAGAAGTGTTGTCTCGTGGGCCTATATTTTTATAATATTCACCAGTTTTGTTACTGTGAAGCAGCATATTGATTCATCTGTTTGAAAACCACATGAATAGATATATATTTAGACCTCCATATGATTTATTTGATAGTAACTTTTGAAGGTATATTTTGATAATAAAATTTATAAATTATTTTGCAGAAATCAGAAAAGAAAGATGGTGATAGGGAAGAAGATGGCGAAGAAGAAGAAGAGGAAGATGAGACGGAAACAGAAGAGAAAAAGACGAAATCTA
>NW_008708625.1:38537-38852 GCF_000327385.1 Lottia gigantea | reverse complement strand
AAGGATTTGAGCTCATACAATTTGTTACATTCTCTCTCTCTCTTTTCATACATGGCTACATTTTGTTTAAAGATAAGTGTAATGCCTTCATTTTTTTCTAATTTCGAGTTGTCATGAAATACACCTCATTATTTCAGAAGAAAATTGTATGTTTCAATAACTTTCATTGCTACACTGCATCAGTTAAGAGTTTTAGTATTATTACATTGTGATATATGACGGTACTTTTCTTTGAATTTGCACTAGTTTTAACCCATAATTTGTCATTTTTTATTTTTTCAAAAAATTACAAAACATATTAAGTTTACTAAATTC
>NW_008708625.1:0-5048 GCF_000327385.1 Lottia gigantea | reverse complement strand
TGGGGGGGGGGGGGGGGGGTGGGTTTAGGTACCTAGGTGGACAGGCGGTGGGGTTTAGAGGGAGGTGGGGGAGTCACATGACAAAAGCGGGTATTCGCTCGGATAGGACACAAAACAGAACACTGTCTGTGATGCAGGCTATGAAAGTCATATACCCCTCGATAGTTGGAAAACAACAAAGGTAGTCGCTGTCTATACAAAAGCCTAATCAGGTAATGTACAGGAAAATTAGAGAAAAAACTCTATTTCATTCCACATTAAGGGGCACAGAGTCAAACGCTTCTGATAACAGAGAAAAAAAAACAAAAATACAAATAAATAAATATATAAACAAACAATATTATGTTGTTTAGTTGCTCAAAGGAGATTTTCTATTTTATGCATCGCAGTAAAGACAATAAAAAATTGTTTATAAAGATCACTGATTTTAATTATGATTTTCAGACAATGCAGGTTGATATGTTGATAAAGTTCAGATGATGAACTAAATCTACTGATATTGATAATCTCAACTATTTCAGATTATATCTAATAAAGTTATGATCACTGGTATATAAACTTTGAGAATTGTTTCAGATCACTATACTACATCAATTGGTTTACTTAATTATATTCTTCTAATATTCTCTACTTTACAAACAAGGTAAAACAACAATTTCAATTGATAACTTGACATCCTTTCATTCAAAAAGTTCATCAGGGGAAGAATGGACATACAAAATTGTATTTACAAAACTTCCATCAATTTGTAATTTGCTGTTTTCTCTGATAGTGCTAGAAGAAATTAAAACTTTGACGAAACATTGGGTATTTTAGGATTGTATTTGCTGACAAGTTCTAGTTTTTATTTCACCAAAATCGATATACATTAAATGCATCGCTATTGATGATTATATTAGAGAGTCTTCTGTGATTGGTTTTTGTTTTGCTGTCAGCTTTTTCTATTTGGAATCAACTATATCTAATAGCACACCCCTTTTTGAGAGTAGATATTGTCGGATTCTCATTTTAAAAAGTGTTACAGACAAATACCAATTAAGCCGACCATATCTGTGAAAGATTATAATTATTAGACCATGTTGTTTCTATTACAGATGGAACATTTCTCCCAAGTTTTGATTGCTTTAATGGCTATGATCAGTATGGTTTATTGTGGAATGCCAGAAAGTGCTGAAAGTGCTGAAAGTGCTGAAAGTGCAGAAGATGGAGCTGCATTGGTATCACAATCCAATATAACTATCATTGTTTCAATGGCTGTTCTGATGATGTTGAAAAACAGATTTTTTAGTTAAAATATACAAGTTGTTTGAACCAGTTGTATCTGATATTAATTTCTTGTATAGATTCAAATAAAAATTTCTTTTTGAACATAATGATTAGTTTTAGCTTACATTTAAGTGATATTCTTTCCCAGTCAGCATACCTCGCTTTCTGCTGTCAGAAAATCTATCGCCTGTTGTGATGCAAGTGATGATAGGTAGACAGGCTGTGCACGTTAAATATTCCACGACAGTTGATACAAGTTCCCGCTTCGAGATTGGCTAAGAAACGGGACGATCCTTGCACCGCTCGAATGATCGCCTTATCTCATATGGATACAAGATCGTAAACCATACGTATATATACTGATGGTTCAAATAACCCGTATGGGGGGTACGACTGGTCTTGTTGAGCAGGACAAGAATTAGCAAGAGATTGCCCAATAACTGATCAGTGTACACACATCCTGTAACGTTGAAATTTTCCACAGGCCCTACATTCAAATTATGTAGTATTAAGCAACTCGCCAAGTAGTCGGAACGATTCCTCTTGTTCCATAGGGGAGCTAGTGGATGGAATCAGATGGGTCTAGGCGTTTTTTGAAGGCAAATCAATCGAGTGGGAGAGAAATTGTAGATGAACTCACAAAAGTAGGACTAAATATATCGGGGAAAAGGAACCCTTTGCTATATATTCCAATTTTCCATTCCATCTGATGAAGACACGTGTAAATTGTGTTTAAACGTTTTGTACTTTGTTATTAAATAAGTGTGTTACCATAACTTATTCCTTTGTGTTTATTGTTGAAGTATGTGATCTCCGCTTCTAAGTTTCGTTCTAATCTAACCAAAAGACAACGTTTGTTGTCTGTTTGCTTAATAGTTTTCAATTAAACTTTGTATAAAACTGTTTCATCTATTGATAATAGATCAATGCTGTCAAACGCTTTGCTGAAATCAGGGTAAACCACCCCTGTCATATTGCCCGTATCTAGATTTCATAGCCATGTATTGGTTACTCTAGTAAAAGTTGAGCAACATGAGTGATTCAATGAGTCAAGGTCGATATTTGTAAAAAAGATTCTACTTATTGAAGAACTGAACTGAACAAAAGTTTTTTTATTTAGATAATGGTATTTGTGAAATAATTAGAGTTTCCAGACAAATGACTTTCAGCCAAAACGTAATTAAAGGGAATACTACGTCTTAGAATGAACATAAAATTCTAAAATTTTAAACAATAAGAGCATATTATTCTTCAGTATAAGATATACCTGGTGTCCGATAAATCCAAAAAACTTAGTAATTATCAATAAAAATTAAATTAACTATTGAAAAATGCTTAATACTAAGATTAAGCGTTTTCCAATAATTACTTAGTTTTGTGAATTTTCTAATTTTCCAGATTTTACAGGGATTCTGTTGTAACTTTATGACACCAGGTCATATACTGATGAATACACACTCATATCGACCTATCTTGAGAACTTAAATTTTCATTCTAAGACGTGGTATCACTTTAGCAGCGATCAATTTACTTTTTAATCATAATATTATAACCAAGTGATGCTCACAATGTTCTAATATTGGCAATATTATAACTTAACATATATTATTTGGGCAATTTACCCTGGGACCATAAAATTAAGATCTATTTATGTTCAAAAGAAATTTTTATTTGAATCTATACAGAAATTAATATCAGATACAACCGGTTCCAACACCATGAATATTTTAACTAAAAAATCTGTTTTTCAACATCATCAGAACAGCCATTGAAACAATGATAGTTATATTGGATTGTGATACCAATGCAGCTCCATCTTCTGCACTTTCAGCACTTTCAGCACTTTCTGGCATTCCACAATAAACCATACTGATCATAGTCATTAAAACAATCAAAACTTGGGAGAAATGTTCCATCTGTAATAGAAACAACATGGTCTTCAAATTATAGTATTCTACCAGGCTTGATATATCTGCCTGTATCACTTTTCAAATTGAGAATCCGAGGTCTGCGATTTAATGCATATGTATCTTCTCTCATGTAATACCATATATATGTCTCGTAATGTATAGTGTGTATTATAAGATATCTGTTATTAATATTACAAATGACGTTATGGGTGATAACAGCTTAGGATAATGGTATTAGCAGTTTGGAACTGCATTTTCCTCTCTTCAGAGATCACCAAATAGTTAACGACCGAACGTCACCTTTTTATTCTGATAAGTGTTACGAATAGGTAGAATTAAGATATCAAATCACAATTCAGACAACAACAACATTTTGTAAAAGCATTGTTTTTTGTTTATATACTTGAACTTATGCAAATTTTACTTTGTCATAGAAAACTGAATTCTTACTTTTGGAAGTTGAACTCTATATAATTTGGACTTAAACATTTTATTTTTAACGTTATCAGAAAAAGCTGAATTCTTACCTTTGAAGTTGATTTTTAATAAATAAATCAGTTGAAAAAGAATTAACTCAGGTTTTAGTTATTGTAGAGAAGTGTAGTGATGTAAACCAATTGAAGTTATGTTAACTTGTTTCAATTCTAGAAGTTTATATACCTGATCATTGTTTTATCATTAGTTTGGATCATTAATGTTTAGATTTTTTTAATGACCAGTGACCAATTTGATGTCGATCAATATCTAGTTCTGTATCACCTTGACCAGGGCATGCCTTTGGACTTGGATTTTATTGCTATCAATTATTGTTTTGTTTCGAAAATAGATACCGAATATATACTGAATACGTAGTAGGTCGTGGCTTGGGGGCGGGGGATATGCGGACATGGAAAACGCGTCTAGACGTAGGGATGAGACTCTAAACAGAAGTCCTATCAGACTGTGCTCGTTATAATCCCATCGACAATTAGATAGAAAGAAGAAAAGAGCAGGCTATTTTGGCTGGCAAAATTTCCCTCGTTGAACAGTGTTATACATAAAACATTTCATTTCAGTCCATTTAGGAGTTGGCAAAAACAGTTATAGAATGGTCTTTTATGTCAAATACCTCTAATAGCAGGGGAAGCAAGAAAACACAGTAATATTATTCGGTTATTCAAAAGAGAATTTCTATTTTCTTTCATCGCAATATGAACAATAAAGATTATTTTTGTATTTAAATCTTAATTATGATTTTCAGACAATGCAGGTTGATATGTTGATAAAGTTCAGATGATGAACTAAATCTACTGATATTGATAATCTCAACTATTTCAGATTTGATCTAATAGATAAAGTTATGATCACTGGTATATAAACTTTGAGAATTGTTTCAGATCACTATACTACATCAATTGGTTTACTTCATTATACTCTTCTAATATTCTCTACTTTACAAACAAGGTAAAACAACAATTTCAATTGATAACTTGACATCCTTTCATTCAAAAAGTTCATCAGGGGAAGAATGGACATACAAAATTGTATTTACAAAACTTCCATCAATTTGTAATTTGCTGTTTTCTCTGATAGTGCTAGAAGAAATTAAAACTTTGACGAAACATTGGGTATTTTAGGATTGTATTTGCTGACAAGTTCTAGTTTTTATTTCACCAAAATCGATATACATTAAATGCATCGCTATTGATGATTATATTAGAGAGTCTTCTGTGATTGGTTTTTGTTTTGCTGTCAGCTTTTTCTATTTGGAATCAACTATATCTAATAGCACACCCCTTTTTGAGAGTAGATATTGTCGGATTCTCATTTTAAAAAGTGTTACAGACAAATACCAATTAAGCCGACCATATCTGTGAAAGATTATAATTATTA
>NW_008708624.1:8104-9716 GCF_000327385.1 Lottia gigantea | reverse complement strand
TGAAAAACCGGATTTTTTGGGCACTTTTCCGCAAAATAAAAAAGTGCTCAGAATTCACTTTTATGCACATTGGGAGAGAGCTAGAGAAGCACCGAGTCCAAAAAACCGGGTTACATGGAATTCCGAGACCAAAAAAATTCGACCCAAAAATGGATTTTGGTACCACAGGTAGCTACCTGTTGAAATTTGCCAATTTTGCCTTTTTTGAAAATCCAAATTTTGCAGCTTCACCACGGCCAAACCAGTTGAGATAGGATGCTGAAATTTTGACAGGTACTAGTTTGAAATCTTAGCTTTGCAATGCCACAAACCGCGATACCATATCTGCCTTACTTTGGAAGCACTGAGCGTTTTAGTTTTGTCCATGAAAAACCGGATTTTTTGGCACTTTTCCGCAAAATAAAAAAGTACTCAGAATTCACTTTTATGCACATTGGGAGAGAGCTAGAGAAGCACCGAGTCCAAAAAACCGGGTTACATCGATTTCCGAGACCAAAAAAATTCGACCCAAATTGGATTTTGGTAGCACAGGTACCTACCTGTTGAAATTTGCCAATTTTGCCTTTTTTGAAAATCCAAATTTTGCAGCTTCACCACGGCCAAACCAGTTGAGATAGGATGCTGAAAGTTTCACAGTTACTAGTTTGAAATCTTAGCTTTGCAATGCCACAAACTGCGATTCCATATCTGCCTTACTTTGGAAGCACTGAGCGTTTTAGTTTTGTCCATGAAAAACCGGATTTTTTGGCACTTTTCCGCAAAATAAAAAAGTGCTCAGAATTCACTTTTATGCACATTGGGAGAGTGCTAGAGAAGCACCGAGTCCAAAATACTGGGTTACATGGATTTCCGAGACCAAAAAAATTCGACCCAAATTGGATTTTGGTACCACAGGTAGCTACCTGTTGAAATTTGCCAATTTTGCCTTTTTTGAAAATCCAAATTTTGCAGCTTCACCACGGCCAAACCAGTTGAGATAGGATGCTGAAATTTTGACAGGTACTAGTTTGAAAACTTAGCTTTGCAATGCCATAAACCGCGATACCATATCTGCCTTACTTTGGAAGCACTGAGCGTTTTAGTTTTGTCCATGAAAAACCGGATTTTTTGGCACTTTTCCGCAAAATAAAAAAGTGCTCAGAATTCACTTTTATGCACATTGGGAGAGAGCTAGAGAAGCACCGAGTCCAAAAAACCGGGTTACATGGAATTCCGAGACCAAAAAAATTCGACCCAAAAATGGATTTTGGTACCACAGGTAGCTACCTGTTGAAATTTGCCAATTTTGCCTTTTTTGAAAATCCAAATTTTGCAGCTTCACCACGGCCAAACCAGTTGAGATAGGATGCTGAAATTTTGACAGGTACTAGTTTGAAATCTTAGCTTTGCAATGCCACAAACCGCGATACCATATCTGCCTTACTTTGGAAGCACTGAGCGTTTTAGTTTTGTCCATGAAAAACCGGATTTTTTGGCACTTTTCCGCAAAATAAAAAAGTGCTCAGAATTCACTTTTATGCACATTGGGAGAGAGCTAGAGAAGCACCGAGTCCAAAAAACCGGGTTACATCGATTTCCGAGACCAAAAAAATTCGACCCAAATTGGATTTTG
>NW_008708624.1:1474-3081 GCF_000327385.1 Lottia gigantea | reverse complement strand
AACCGGATCTTTTGGCACTTTTCCGCAAAATAAAAAAGTGCTCAGAATTCACTTTTATGCACATTGGGAGAGAGCTAGAGAAGCACCGAGTCCAAAAAACCGGGTTACATGGATTTCCGAGACCAAAAAAATTCGACCCAAAAATGGATTTTGGTACCACAGGTAGCTACCTGTTGAAATTTGCCAATTTTGCCTTTTTTGAAAATCCAAATTTTGCAGCTTCACCACGGCCAAACCAGTTGAGATGGGATGCTGAAAGTTTCACAGTTACTAGTTTGAAATCTTAGCTTTGCAATGCCACAAACCGCGATTCCATATCTGCCTTACTTTGGAAGCACTGAGCGTTTTAGTTTTGTCCATGAAAAACCGGATCTTTTGGCACTTTTCCGCAAAATAAAAAAGTGCTCAGAATTCACTTTTATGCACATTGGGAGAGAGCTAGAGAAGCACCGAGTCCAAAAAACCGGGTTACATGGATTTCCGAGACCAAAAAAATTCGACCCAAAAATGGATTTTGGTACCACAGGTAGCTACCTGTTGAAATTTGCCAATTTTGCCTTTTTTGAAAATCCAAATTTTGCAGCTTCACCACGGCCAAACCAGTTAAGATAGGATGCTGAAAGTTCCACAGTTACTAGTTTGAAATCTTAGCTTTGCAATGCCACAAACCGCGATTCCATATCTGCCTTACTTTGGAAGCACTGAGCGTTTTAGTTTTGTCCATGAAAAACCGGATTTTTTGGCACTTTTTCGCAAAATAAAAAAGTGCTCAGAATTCACTTTTATGCACATTGGGAGAGTGCTAGAGAAGCACCGAGTCCAAAATACTGGGTTACATGGATTTCCGAGACCAAAAAAATTCGACCCAAATTGGATTTTGGTACCACAGGTAGCTACCTGTTGAAATTTGCCAATTTTGCCTTTTTTGAAAATCCAAATTTTGCAGCTTCACCACGGCCAAACCATTTGAGATAGGATGCAGAAATTTTTACAGGTACTAGTTTGAAATCTTAGCTTTGCAATGCCACAAACCGCGATTCGATATCTGCCTTATTTTGGAAGCACTGAGCGTTTTAGTTTTGTCCATGAAAAACTGGATTTTTTGGCACTTTTCCGCAAAATAAAAAAATGCTCAGAATTCACTTTTATGCACATTGGGAGAGAGCTAGAGAAGCACCGAGTCCAAAAAACCGGGTTACATCGATTTCCGAGACCAAAAAAATTCGACCCAAAAATGGATTTTGGTACCACAGGTAGCTACCTGTTGAAATTTGCCAATTTTGCCTTTTTTGAAAATCCAAATTTTGCAGCTTCACCACGGCCAAACCAGTTGAGATAGGATGCTGAAAGTTTCACAGTTACTAGTTTGAAATCTTAGCTTTGCAATGCCACAAACCGCGATTCCATATCTGCCTTACTTTGGAAGCACTGAGCGTTTTAGTTTTGTCCATGAAAAACCGGATTTTTTGGCACTTTTCCGCAAAATAAAAAAGTGCTCAGAATTCACTTTTATGCACATTGGGAGAGTGCTAGAGAAGCACCGAGTCCAAAATACTGGGTTACATGGATTTCCGAGACCAAAAAAATTCGACCCAAATTGGATTTGG
>NW_008708624.1:0-1424 GCF_000327385.1 Lottia gigantea | reverse complement strand
GCCTTGAGCTATGTATAAAGGCTATAGATGCAGGTGTCGACGTACAGGTCCAAACGGCAATAAAGTATTGGGTATGCACTAGACGAGACATTTTCTGTCAATCAACACTTGTTACTATTGAAAAGTACCCTGATTGTAACCTTACAGGTTGTAATTTCCATTTTAACCAGTGCTTGTGGAGGAAAGAAAATTTCCCTCTCGGTCCAGTTTGCTCAAAAAAATAGTGCTGTGTGTGAACACATTCGATTAGTAGCTCCACTTGCCCATCTTCATCTGGTTGATGTGCAGGGTGGCTGGTTGTCTGTGATGGAAGTGTACCCATCTTACTAATATCCAGAGCTTGGTGAATTCAATGATTATTTTGTGGAAACCTGGTTGTCCAAGGTTTCAACAGACATTTGGAATGTTCATGACGCAGAAAACAAACGCACGAACAATCACGCTGAGAGTTGGAACATGAAATTGAATAAACTTGTCGGCAAATGTTACACGAACATCTTTCAGTGTGTCCAAGCCATTAAACAGGGGCAAGCTGCAACAGATCTGAAGATTGCCCAGCAAGATGTTGCAATGCTACCACCTGCCAGGAAACGAAAATACAGTGTCATGAATCAACGCCTAGCCAGACACAAGGAAGACTATGCCACAGGAAAGAAGTCTGTAGTTGAGTTCCTAAGATCTGCTGGCCGTCTTTTGAAATTAGAATAACTTTGTTATGCTTTGCTGTATTAACAATCGATGTGCTATTACTATTAAAAATGTTTTGATTTTAATAATTCAGTAAAATACATGTACATGTATTAACAAAGATTGTTTAGTTAACGAAGTTTTGATTTTTTTTTTAACTTGGTATTTTTAATTACTAAGGAACCCGTAACGGGAATAGTTAATCTCTTTCAATATCATTGTATAGTAATGGGGGGAAAAAGTAGCTCAAATGGGTATTAGCCATAACGAGACTAACTCATTTTTTCATCTGATGTCTGAAGTTGAGATATAACAATGAAAACTATGACATGAATTTTATATGACCGACGTAAATTAAGAACAATGGATGTAATTATCTAAGTGATTATCTGACAGAAGACAAACGATTATTTAAATTACTTTATATAATAAGAGCGGACGTGACAGCTATATGGTGTAATAAGATCGGATTTGGCTGTATGAATAATATATCATACTCTAGACTCTGGTATCAAATTATGGTAATATTGTGCCAGGCATCAAGAATATATTCATACCGGATAATGATGATTGGTTTGTTAAGAGTCAACAGATAAATAATGGTATGGTATCGACTGATCCTTCGTTAATTCTAATAGGATTAAAACGATGAATTCTTCTTTTTATTTGATGATTCTTAAACGTTTGATTTGATAATAGGATTGTGATATTTAAATCGAACACAGGCTTTTAGAGCA
>NW_008708623.1:0-5548 GCF_000327385.1 Lottia gigantea | reverse complement strand
TAAAAGGAGGCCTTGTGTGCCACAGGCTGTGTACATTTAAGATCAGAATTCTACAGAGGCAGTACGTTTCTTGCTTGCTAGCCAACCTGCAGGTCCAGGCCACATATTCTCGAAACGTGTTTTTCTGTATTATTGTTAATTTGAGCAGCTTCATTTTCTACAATTTTTTGATTATTTAGTTTTTCTAAGAATTGTGGTAGGTTTTCGGCCTAAGAAAAAATGTAGGCTAATGATTAAGACCCGCTTCCCTACTAGACCCAAACCCCAGTATTCTTAACCCTAATCCCGCTGCCATTCTTGTCCCTCTACTATCAAGAGCTAGCGCTATCCAGTAGAAAATAGTATAGAAGAAAGAAACTATCAAGATTTGAATGCCGTATGAATTAAATCTAGTTCCCCACGCGCAGTGCAGGTAAAAAATATATAAATGTGCTGTCCTCTTTTTCAAAAGTTGTTCTTTAAATGTTAATATGGTTGATCTACGTTTTTAACCCCAAAATATGCGTCAGAATGAAGCAACAAAATATGCGTCAGAATGAACAAAATCAGTTAAGTTTTCTGTCTATGGTGCTTCCACAGAGCTGCTGCATTCGGAATCTCAACCTGGCAGCTCTAGCATCCCCACTGTATGTTGGTCGCTGTGCCAATGCTTAATGTGGACTGGCTTTATTTTATTATGTCTTTTAGTTTGGATTTTATGAGATTTATCTCAGCGGACGAAATGTATTTGACAGGAAGGGCTTACTACCATTTTCTAGCTTGGTATCTATTTCATGGCGTGGAGAAACTAACAACATAGAGGATAAGAAGGGTTCACTGCAGTTGGTCTTGACATACACATCTCTGTACTAGTTGAACTGCAGTGTAGACTGACGTACTTCCTCACATTTAGTCTTATTAAAACCTTCCAATGCATTGACATCTCATGCTGAAGCAATAGAGACATACCTCAAGGTATCCCCTCGAAAATTAACACAAAAAATTTCAAAGAATAGACTTTAATTCCTTTATTTTGACAATTTAATGAATGTACACAATGAATTTCAAAACTCTTTCCGCCATGTTTGTTTACAATGGAAACAGTCTTGATTGTCATAGCATCAACGCCAAACAGACGATCAAGTCTTGATTGTCACACATTGTTAAGAGTCTATAGGCAAAACCGCCCTATGTCATTTCGTCCCTGTTGAGTAAGTTTTTCTTGGTACGACTCGAAGACTGAATTTTGACAGTTTCTACCACATGAAAAAGCAATATGAACAACTAGAAATGTTTGCAATCGTAATTAATCAAAAGATTCGCATGTTTTAGTAATTCTAATTGAGAAGTTGTGCGAAGTGGTAAAAGAGGGGGCGAAATGACTTAAATAGACCTTTCTTAAACTCAAATAAAAAAGAGCTGGCAACAAGGAAAGAGAACTCTGTCAAAACTAAACCGACTCTAGACTACAAATAACTAATAAATTGATCCATTTTTAATCTATTTTGCTAAATAAAGAGAAATCTAACAAATCTAACATAAATCTAGATCTTTTAACATGAAACTAGTTTACAAAGCTGAACATTGTTAAACTGAAATAGCTTAAAGTCTGCTAGAGTCACAATTTTACTATTAATTACAATTTCTTGTCATACGAATGACTGTAGATTGTTTATCCTGCAGACGACACGCTTGACAGCACACGATAAACTTGCCCAAGTGGTTTAGATTCGTTTTTACAGCCAAAAATTCAAATATTTCTGAAAAATCTGATCGATGTCGGCCATGTTTGTTTACATTCAACAGTCTCGAACGGTAAGTTGTAAAGGGCTTTAGACGTTTGAGTCTGGTTAACCAAATATGACACATGTTTCCGGTTCCGGTATATACATCGCGCATGCGCATTAGCCTCAATATTGACAAATAATTAAAAAAACTTTTGACATCATTCAATGGAGTTCTCTCCCTTAGACCGTAAATGATGTAGGGTCGTAGACTTGATTGTCCAATAAGCAATAAATGGTTCTTGTACTTTAGTCTCGAATATCAAACAAACCAAATAGAGTAGAGATAACAAAATGGCGGGTTTTCGTCAGAAGTTTCCACTGTACATCAGTTTAAAGAGGATAGATCTAAATCAAACTACTCATTCAGCAATCACAGCATTGGATCACATTCTTTTCAGTTTCTCCGAGGCCTGCAAACTGATTTTTATCCTCAACTTGTCTTTCTTTAGCCTGAACTACGGAGAAAAAATATTAAGGCGGTGCAAGTTGTTAAAATCACAAAGAGTCAATTTGACCACTCAAGTCAATTTGTTTTGTAAAAGTAAAAACGTTGTCAATCGTTTATAAATTAACATATTTGTATAAATTTTGGCCAGAATATTCCAGAAACATTACAGAGCAAATTGAAACAATGAAATAATTTTAAGCTTCCATGCATAAATAGAAAAAAAATTATTTCTACAGTGATCGATTTGGTACGATTATAACTTCAGCTATTTCTCTTTACTTTATTATGCCTATTTTATGGACTAGGTAAATTAAGATGTTGTTTGTTTTTCAGGTTTTTGTGAGAATGAGAAACATAAAACCTTTTAACGAATTGATTTATCAGGAGAAATAAGAAAGATATAGTTGATTTAGAATTTTACACGTCACAATATTTTATATCATGTATAGCCATTTTGAGAAAATGAGTATAAAAGTAAAATGGTTTCACTCGCTTATGAATGAATATATTTGTATAATTTTTGGACAGGATATTCCAGATTCATTGTAATGCAAATTGAAACAATGATATAATTTTAAGCTTCCATGCAAAAGTCAAAAAAAAATTATTTCTGCAATACTTCAAGCTATTTACATTGTATTTTCTTCAATGTCTATTTTAAGACTATATTTTGATCTAAATTAAGATTTTAATATTTGAAATTGTAATTTCTTTCAGGGTTTTGGAAATATGAAGAGTCTGTAATATCTGTAAAGTTTTTATGTTACTTGGCAAAGATTATTTTTTAAGTAAAAACAGTTACAAACAAGGTGTCAACAAAATTCAACTTTAGTCAGGTAACATATTAGTTTCTTCTCAATTTGTTCTGTTTTTCAGGTTTTTGTGAGAATGTGAAACTTAAAACCTTTTACCGAATTGATTTATCAGGAGAAATAAGAAAGTTATAGTTGATTTAGAATTTTACGCATCACAATATTTTATATTGTGTATAGCCATTTTGAGAAAATTAGTATAAAAGTAAAATGGTTCTCACTTGCTTATGAATCAATATATTTGTATAATTTTTGGACAGGATATTCCAGATACATTGTAATGCAAATTGGTACAATAAAATAATTTTAAGTTTGCATGCAAAAGTCAGAAAATATTATTTCTGCAATGTTTCATTTGTACGAATATACTTCAATATATTTGCATTGTATATTCTTCGATTCCTATTTTAAGACTAATGTTTGATCTGAATTAAGATTTTAATATTTGAAATTGTAATTTCTTTCAGGGTTTGGGAAATATGAAGAGCCTGTTTAGTTTCTTTAATTGCTGCCATGAGCTATCTTTGTGTATATCATCGCAGTCCACTCTAGATATTTTGTCTCCTTTCTTTTCTGTGGGTAACAGCACTGATTGTAATTAAAATACAGAGCTAGGAATTAATGAAACAATATTATGAGTTGTAATTTATTCAGATATTAATCATTTAGTCTCTGTTTTATGTGTATCTATTGTATCGTCTTCAATATGAATAAATTCTATTAGAATATTCCATTGTTTTATATCCTTTAATGTGGTATTTGTCAGTCCAAGTCCATAACAGCTAGCCCGGTTATTGCTTCTGTTCTGACAATGAAAATTACCCCAATTTGTGAGCACAGTTGGAATTCATCTCGATTTGCCAGGAATGTTTTATTGTTTCCTTCTGAAGAGAGAAATGATTAATTTCAACTGGTGTCTCATCAATACAGATCAGCTTTCAGAAACTCCTTTATTTTGGTCTGAAATTACTGTAAGTTTTTTCCCTTCATCATTGGTGTCAGAGATTAAGATGCAAGACACACTTTCACATGTTCTCAAGAAAATTAACACAAAAATCGATTGAAAAATGGATTTTAATTCCTTTATTTTCACAATTTAACGAATGTGTACAATAAATTTCAACACTTTGTCAAGTAATACATGGAATAGTCTATTAAAATACTATAGTTTACAGGGGTGTTGGATGGGGTTGTTCTATTATTCTATTATTTACAATGAGCTAATTCTATGACAACTAACACTTCTTATATCAAAGTAAATGACAAGATTCATTGTTCTTTTGGCATCACTCCTTTATCTAGCAGTTTCCATCTGATCTCTAGTTAAACCGTGCAGGTTAAAGATCGTTAAATAAAAAAAAGAGGAGGCTCATGCCACTCTCCTCACAAAATTTCCCTCATTGCACAAGACAATATTATGGACTATAACAAACTTCTTTGATAAGGTTGGGCACATAACGTTTCAACACAATATACACGTGTCATCATCAGATGTAATCTTGTGTTTTGTTTTATGTGCTCCTTGCTTCTTTATGTCGTTCAAATCTTATAACAGAACATATTGTTGCCCATCTTCATTATCTCAATAGGTGCAGAAAAGTATCTTCTACATGCACAGCCAGTAAAACACAGAATGCAGGTCGCAAGGGCTGGCATAGAAAAAGTGTCTAGTCATTTGTAAGGGACAATAAACCGAGGCGCTGTGTGCTACAGTCTGTGCACGTTAAGATCCCTGAACTAAACAGAATTAGCCTGATGTTGCTGTCCTGTAAATATTTCTCTCATTGCACACTGCATGGCAAAGCCCATCTTCATTGAAAATGAAAATATGAAATGAATGGCGTATACGTCTTACTCCTCTTCAAGTAATAGGACTAATGAATATTGACAAAGTCATGCAGTGTACAATGATGGAGATTTTGCCAGGACAGTGGTATTAATCTTCTCTTTTTCAATTGCCTACTGTCGAATCTTTAACGTGCACAGCCTGCTAGCAGGTGCAGAAATGTAGGGCGTAAAAACTCGACAAATCATGAATAAAATTTATTTAACAAAAATGCAGAATTTAAAATTCAAACAAACTGGATTCTCCCATTTTCTACAAACCAAAAATATAAAGACACACACAAAAATAACTCCGAAGAATTATTTTCTTTTGGTTTAAGAGAAGGGAAACAAGATTGAATTGAAAAATTAATTCAGCCCCCTTCTTCCTTAAAAGGTGCCTCATTCCCCACAACATGAAACAATCGGTTAATTGCCACTTAATTCAAAAATATTAAAAAGAAAATCAAGACTCTACACTTTGACAGTGACTCTGGCACACGTTACGCTTGTTCAGTTGAATAATGGACAACTCTTTAATCTAGTTTCATGTAAAAAGATCTAAATTTGTGGTAGATTTATTAGTTTTCTCTTTTTTATGGATAATAGAGCAAATGGATTAATTTATAAGTTAACTGTTGTCTGACGTCGGTTTAGTATGGATTGAGTTATCTTTTCCTGTTGCTAGCTCTCATTTT
>NW_008708622.1:9072-11414 GCF_000327385.1 Lottia gigantea | reverse complement strand
ACCATGCCCGTATTGTAAAACCATTATCAAGGGTGGCAGGTCGTTTTCTTGCCTTAAAAACTGACACTGTTAATTTGGTTTGGTTTATCTGGTTAAGAGTAGAGCAAAGATATTTGTGCTCTTCTAGGTGCTATTCAAAATATAAACACAACATTTTGATTTGGTGTACTCTGTTTAGAGTCTAGAGCAAAGACATTTGTCTGCTTCCAGAGGTGTCTCAATGCAAAATGAACAGATGTCCGCTTTATTGTTAGGTAGACTGAGCATTGGACCTAATTAACACAATTTAAGTCTAGTCTGTCTAGTTTCTCTTAATATTTATTCTCCCTAAAATACAGTGGACTGTTTTTGTTTGTAATTAGAATCCTTAAAAGTGCATATATTTGTACTTGACTTGACTATACACCAAACCAGAGTTTGTTTATTATATTGTTAAATATCATGATTATAGATTTTGCTGTTTGTTATATTATGAGGCTCTGTGCTTGTCTTGTGTTTCTTCTAATGTTTTCTATTATTTTGATTCTTCTTGTTTCTTTCTCACTCTGCCTCTGTGTTCATGTCATCTTTTTACTTTCCTTACTGTGTTCTATTCTACATACATCAAACCATTTTTTTAAATATTTTAATCTTTAGTTCTTTACCATATTTATCTGGAGATATACTTCATATTTGTATTCTATCAAGCTATGTATATATTTAATCCTTTAGCATTATTTTGAGGTAGAGAACACATTAAATAAAGAAACCCAAATTTATAGTTTACTAATCCTTAGTTTTAAGTTCTTTGTACACAATTGTTGAAATGTTGCGTACAAAAAAAACTCAGGAGTAGTATACCACAAAATTGTGTTATGTATCATTTATTGTATATTTATTAAATGGCTAATGATATGAATAGTGCTAATATTGAAGGGATGTAGTCATCTAAATCCTTTAGTCTAAGTTAGAGCTGATAATGCTCATTGTTAAGGAAATGTATTTGATTGTTATAGATGTATATCTAGAGGACTACATCTCTTCAAGGAATTTTTTTTATTTTTTATTAATTTTATTATATGCATATTTTAGTGCTATGCTTAAAGCTTTTAGATTTTTTTAGATTATAAATTATTGTATATATTTTCATATAAATTTTTAACTTTGTAATATGTAAATTTTGATCACTGCCTGTGAAAAAAGTCCATTATAGATCTGCTCTTTATACTGCCAATTATTGCTACAGAGTTCTACACAATCTTGACATACCACTGACAATCTTGTCTGCAGGGTAAAGGTAGAAATAGTGTATGGTAGTATGGTGTCCCGTACGGTGTAGTATTATTGATACAGTAGAGAATAGTAGAAGTGATCTATCAATATTCCTGCCGCGGACACTTTACTTGTTTGTTTAGATATCAGCAATAGTTTTATAGCAAATAGATTTGAAGAAAACCATCACCAGTAAGATTATTTGGGCAGCAAACTTAATGTTTATGTTTTTTGTACATATTTGTTAATATCTATATATTTAACAAGTAATACCAGTAATTTTTTCTATTTTTTCTATATTTTTCTCATTTATCCATTATATTTGTGTTCATCATTTTCATTATTGCGTTTCTTCTGGATAAGTTTCTATTTTTCATTTCTTTGATTTTATATTTCATATTTGATATATTAAGTTCATTAATTTCCCTATTTAATTTATCATATTTTTGTGCATGTCTGGATTAAATGTCTGGTGTCATTATTAAACTTCCACTTAAACATTTTGCATTATTTTTCTAATCCAATATTTTAAACAGAATGCTATAGCGTATTTTTTTTTAATGAAATATTTTAGTCAAATTTTGATATGCACAACCGAAAGCACAATTTTTATATTTAGCCCATTCTATATAAATTTAGCATATGTTATTTTGTGTCCCTATAATTATTACTATTAATTTCTTCCAATCTTAGTTATCTATTTTCAATTTGGAGTAAATTGTCTTATTTTTTTCCCATTTTTCTCCATAAAACATCTTACTATACTTTCTATCTACTTATTTCTCTTGTACTGTTTTCTTGAGACTTTACAGTTGATAAAAATTTGGAATAAATATTGTATATTCATTCTTTGAATTTACATTATCAATTCTTCAACTCATTTGTTCTGAGGATGCCATAATACAAACAATTGAACAAAAATTTTCATGTTATCTCATTTTTTTTTTACAAATTTTAAGGTCATTTTACAAAAACCATGAATTAAAAACCATTGAACAAGATTTCACATATTTTTCTTACCATTATCTTCATTCTATACATTTCTTATCATTAAATAAAAGTCTTGATTGTTTATAGATTATATATATTTC
>NW_008708622.1:0-3242 GCF_000327385.1 Lottia gigantea | reverse complement strand
TATTATAAACATGGTCATATGATTGACTCACAGTCTCCAGATTCTAGGTAAGATAATATTATTTGATATCACTTCCTGTATTCTTCCTATTCAATCTCATTGAGCTTGCTATCCGAACTATTTACTCAAATTGCATATCAAACCTTTATTATGATAAGGTGAAACAAAAAATAAGGATGTGTGTGGTCTGTACAAATCCTGTGTGCTCCATTTGTTTGATTAACAGGATTTCTAGCCTCAATCACAGAAATAATCAATGATACTCATAGCCAAGCCAAGTTTGTATAAGCATGTAGAAAAGTGATTAATATATAAAGATATATAGCACTGGTTCCCAACCTGGGGTGTTTTCCCCCCCCCCTGGGGGTGTGGGACTAGGGTTTGAGGGGCGTGGCCAACTGGTGTAGGAGATGAATTTATTTTGAGTTGAGGGTGTGAAAGATCCAGGTGATTGCTCCAGTGGTGTGAAGGCTGAAATAGGTTGGGAACCACTTATATATACATATATATCATGATTTTTTATAGCATACTTTGATGGCACAAATGGAGCTCTGCAAGTTGGTGAAAGTCCATAAAATCAAGTACAATGTCTGCACAGTCCCTGAACTGCAATATCATGGTTTTAAATAGACATTTTGATAAGCAGTTTCTACTTGCGTGTCTGCAGCACTTATACTAAGTCCATAGAGACCAATTAAATTATATTTGCCACATGTGAACTTGGAAAAATGGCAGCAAAGTTGTCAATTGTTATCAGTATTGACTAACAACTGGTGTTGGTGATTTAATCATATTTGTCAGTCAAGTCCCCTTGGAGTCACTTAGATATTTCCAGGAGATATTGTCCTTGAAATAAGTTGAATGCACCAATTAATTTACTTTGTCTGCCAGGGGAAATCCTTAGTTGTAGTGAATTGTCAAATTCTATTCCCATCTGGGGAGACTTCAAACTGTTATACAAAAAATTTTTTATTATGAATTAAAAAAAGTGGTAATTGATACAATGCACTGTTTTTGTTCAGTCCTATAGTATATATACATGAATATGTTTTGAATAACTGTTTAGCAACGGTACAATTCTCAACAAAATTTTTGTATTTTTCATATTAGACATACCAATCTTATGACAAGCACTGTCACCATAAGAGATTTGGCAAAATTATTTGTCTAAATCACTACATTACAAAACATATTTACCGGTATATATGAATGAATGAAAATCAAGCCATGTATTCTCAAAACAATCTTAGCAGTTGGATACCCTAGAACTGTTAGACGAAAAGAACTCTAGGACATCCTAGAAACAGTTTTAGAAGTTAAGAACCCTAGGATATCATAGAAACAATGTTAGAAGTTAAGACCCTGGGATATCCTAGAAACAGTGTTAGGAGTTAACACCCTAGGACAACCTAGAAACAAAGTTAGAAGTAAAGAACCTAGGATATTATAAAAACTGTGTTAGAAGAAAAGACCCTAGGACATCCTAAAAACTGTGTAAGAAGAAAAGACCCTAGGACATTCTGGAAACTGGGTTAGAAGTTAAGACCCTAGGACATCCTAGAACAGTGTTAGAAGATAAGACCCTAGGACATCCTAGAAACAGTGTTAGAAGTTAAGACCCCAGGATATCCTAGAAACAGTGTTAGAAGACGACCGTAGGATATCCTAGAAACAGTGTTAGAAGTTAAGAATCCTAGGACATCATAGAAACAGTGTTAGAAGTTAAGAACCTTAGGACATCATAGAAACAGTGTTAGAAGTTAAGACTCTAGGATATCCTAGAAACAGTGTTAGAAGTTCAGAACCCTAGGACATCATAGAAACAGTGTTAGAAGTTAAGAACCCTAGGATATCCTAGAAATAGTGTTAGAAGTTAAGACCCTGGGATATCCTAGAAACAGTGTTAGAAGTTAAGACCCTAGGATATCCTAGAAACAGTGTTAGAAGTTAAGAACCCTAGGACATCATAGAAACAGTGTTAGAAGTTCAGAACCCTAGGACATCATAGAAACAGTGTTAGAAGTTAAGAACCCTAGGATATCCTAGAAATAGTGTTAGAAGTTAAGACCCTAGGATATCCTAGAAACAGTGTTAGAAGTTAAGACCCTAGGACATCCTAGAAACAGTGTTAGAAGTTAAGACCCTAGGATATCCTAGAGACTGTGTTAGAAGAAAAGACCCTAGGATATCCTAGAAACAGTGTTAGAAGTTAACCCTAGGACATCCTAGAAACAGTGTTAGAAGATAAGACCCTGGGACATCCTAGAAACATTCTAAGATGAAAAGAACCCTAGGACAACCAAGCGCTAAAATCTTTTGAGAATACACGACCTGGCCCCTGACTAAGTTGTTAATGTATGAATGGGCTTCTGGCCAGTCTTGTAAATGTTGAAGGCTCAAATACAGGAGGCTCATCTTGTACCCCTTCATCTTTTTTTCAGATATAAGTATCCATTTGTATTATTTGGTTGTCATAGTAATGAATCTGAAATAAAGAAATGTAGAAATGGTTTAACTGAAAACAACAAGAGTCTACTGACTTCTGGGATCAACAATGGCTCTCCTAAACTCATGGTGAGTCTAAAAAAAATATCAGCCTGGCTGGTTATCATTAATCTCTAATAGTAAGTTTCAGAAAACAGAAATATTCCACTTGCGACTGAAATTAATCTGAAGATTTTTTGATAGAAGATCTGATCTCAAATTGGACTCCAAGTCTATGGTTACAAGCTGTGCTGGTTTAAAGCCGGGCATCCACTTGAGAGTTTTGTAGCTCGAGTTCGCTCTCTGAGAGTAACTCGCAAATGGAAGGTATTTTGCGAGCAACTGTTGGACAGTCGCAATCAACTCTCGATAGAACTTCTGAGAGCGATTTCTCTCAAGTGGAAGGAAGTTTCTCGAGTTATCTCGATAGCACAAACTCTCTGATAGTTACTCGCAATAAAATTTACTCTAAATTGTTCTCAAATGGAAGAAGCACTGATAGTTCTCTCGCGAGTAACTTATGAGAACTCACAGAAAAAACTCTCAAGTGGACGCCCAGCTTTAGATCCCTTGACAGTTGGAAATCAAAAAAGAGAATCTAATTACCTTCATTGCACACTGCATGTCCCAATTAGGTGCAGAAGAGTAGGACATAAAACTTCATTCATTTCATTGCTAAGTTTAGGGGATTTCTTGAAAAAAATCATAAAAACTGATAAGATTTAGTGACTGCTGGGGAACATGCTATATCTTCCTCA
>NW_008708621.1:4143-5746 GCF_000327385.1 Lottia gigantea | reverse complement strand
CATTGAGCGATTCAACGAAATCTTAGCTGCACATATTTTTTTCGAAACCACCCCCCACGTGGTGCTAGAACAATGTTTATTCCTAAATCCACGTGGACACCCCGTCAGGCTGCCATCCATCCTGAAATATTTAAAGCATTTGCGAGTATGAATAGCCAAACAGCGAACCTTTCCATAACACACGAAAAGCCTAATCTCACACGAGTGGAACGTGAAGCGTTAAACTTACTTAAGATAGACATTAGCATTGTTTTTAAAAAGAGTGACAAAGGTTCATGTTGTGTCATTCTGAATAGGGAGGATTACGTTTCAGAAGCAGAGAATCAACTGAATAATCCTAAACATTATGCCATTTTACCGAAACCAATTTTCAAAGAAACTGCTAACATGATTAACAATATTCTTGCCGATTTAGTCAAAACTAGTTATCTCAAGCAGAAACAATATGACTATCTGTCTGCCAAACCTGATTGTCGCGAGAGACATTTGTACACTTTGCCTAAAATCCATAAGAATCCAACCAAGGAGTGGTTTATCTCGAATAAAATCCCTAAAGGCCGTCCGATTATATCTGACTGTGGTAGTGAGTCATATGCAGTGTCAGAATACATTGATCATTTCTTACTACCTCTAGCATGTCTACATCGCGACTACCTTAAAGACACAACCGATTTTGTCAATAAAATAAAAAATCTTCGAGTTCCCACTAATGCTATTTTAATTTCTATCGACGTTTCTTCTATGTATACCAATATCGATAACACTACTGGTTTAACGGCAGTTCGTAAAGCTTTTAATAGAAACCCAGATCCAAACAGACCCGACGATGGAATTCTACAGCTTTTAGAGATTTGTCTTAGTTGAAACGATTTCACATTTAATGGTAAAACATATTTACAAACTTCAGGGACAGCAATGGGCAAACGATTCGCCCCTTCGTACGCAAACCTTTTCATGACAGAGTGGAAACGTGAGGTGTTGCCCCTCTGTCCATTTGACCCACTTTTTTACGGACACTTTTTGGATGACATTTTTATGGTTTGGACTTATTCTATCGAACACTTTTGGGAATTCTTTGAAATTCTCAACAACCACCATCCTTCTATCAAACTAACCGCAAACGTGAGTGACAAAAGCATAGACTTTCTCGATACCACAGTCTTTAAGGGAGATTCCATAGCAGAAACAAATAAACTGGATATTAAAGTGTATTTCAAAGAAACTGATACTCATTAACTCTTGCACAAGAGCTCCTTTCACCCAAAACATACCTTTTCTGGTATAATTAAGTCACAAGTTTTACGATTTCATCGAATTTGTACAAGATCTTCTGATTTCAACCAAGCCTGTACGATTGTTTTCTCAAAACTGAAAGAGCGTGGGTACTCTAAACGATTTTTACGAAACATAAAAAATTCCACCTTATATGCCATTTTTGAGAACTCATTTTTGAGCATCTAACCAGAGAAAAACAGGGTCATTGGATATTTATTGGAAGGCCCAACTTCATTAATAACTTCCTAACCAAAGGGACGATTTCTCGCTTATGGACAGAGGCTTGTCTCTGTTAAGTTGAATTTTATGATAGTTCATCATCATTTTG
>NW_008708621.1:2353-4093 GCF_000327385.1 Lottia gigantea | reverse complement strand
ATGGGTACTCTAAACGATTTTTACGAAACATAAAAAATTCCACCTTAGCACAGATAGCAGCTAAAAACAGACTTTATGCCGAAGTACTTGCAGGTTTAAGAAGTGCTCCATGTTTGTCCAGTAGATGCAAAACATGTCCCTTTATATCAGAAAAAAGAATAAAAGGTACCCGATCCAGGAACATCTAACATGTGAACATTCGAATGTAATATATTTAATTTCATACATGAAATGCCCCAAACAATACGTAGGAGAAACTAAGAATATTTTACGAACCCGTTTTAATGCTCATAGGTCGGACATCAAATTAAAGAAAGACAAGCCTGTTTCTAATCATTTCAACCTCGACGACCATTCTCACCCTAATCCCAATTGAGCGTATAGAAATTGAGTGGCTGAAGATGAAACTACCAAATTCCGTCAATCTAGGGAGGCCCATTGGATTGAGACATTGAATACAGCAAGACCTATAGGACTAAATATTCATCATAATGTAGGCATAGCACCCTTTGTTGTCCCGTTTAATACAACCAGCAATCGAGCAAGCAAGATAGTTCATGCCCACTATAAGAGCCTTCAAGAGAAATTCCCCCATGTCTATAAGCAGAAAATGATAGTTGCATATTCGAAAAAATAAGAACTTAAATGATAATATTGTTCATAGTAAACTAAAAACAATCAGTACATAACAGATACTATACTTCTCGAGTTATTTTTTCTAATTTCAGATCAGAATAAGAACAGAAGAAAACCCAATATCAAGACCCTTAATCCTAATTTCTAAATAAAGTGTCTGCTCCACCTGAGGCCTGTACATTTTGGAGAATCAAAGCCTCCCTTCCCCAAAATCAAATAATAAACCTTGTACAGTAGGTTCAAATGATTTTTTTGATTTTTAGTTAGCACCTAACAATGAGTAGAATGACTATGATTATGGTTATGATTATGATAATGATATATATTTCGATGTGACCTCTCAACTTGTGCTGAGATGGAGAATAACAAAAGTACTTGTCCTACTAGTCCTGACAGTAATGTCAATGAAATTGCAAACAATGTTTTTATTACAAATATTAATGATAATAATAATGTTCTTATTAATCGACAGGAATTCGAAGATATCAAGAATCATATGACTGCGATAAATAGTTTTATACAGGCAAATTTTACAGGCAGATTAAAAATGATAGGTCTACTCCTTCTGCAGACCTACATGAAACCAGTAATGAGCCTATAGATTTAGTCGACCCAGAGTCAATGTATGATCAATTCCTTGAGGAATATGAGGACCCTGATGAATTTGACATACCAAAAATCTTTCAAGGAGATGATCTGTTTGCTAAGATAGCATCTTAAATCTGGTCAATGTTGCTACTTCTAAGAGGGTCAAGATTGGCAAGATGGCCTCCAAGTATCCATTGCCTGTAAATTGCTGACGCCTTGTCTCTCCATTAGTGGATGGTGATGTTTGGAGTGTTTTACCAAAACAGGCCCAGTCTCAAGACAGTTCTTTGCAAGACGTCCAAAAACTCATTGGCCTCATAGCTCCCCTTCTCCCTTTACTTTCCTTGAGTGACAAACAGGAAGTAAAGAATAAAGTTGTAGACTCTATAGTTATGGGCAATGCCATGTTGGATATATCCTTTAGATGAGACTTTTTCTCAAACATTTCTTGAGCAATAGATACTACACCCTGTGTTCAACAAGTCGCCCTGTTGGTGAAACCCTATTTGGCCCGGA
>NW_008708621.1:995-2303 GCF_000327385.1 Lottia gigantea | reverse complement strand
GCAATAATATTTTTCGATTTTTCTGATTTTGTTAGGGTTCATCTTTGGGTGATTACTAACACTCATACCAAGTTTCATCTAAATCCGTCAAGAATTGTGCCTTCTGGAGTGATTACGAGCTAAAAATTGCTCACTTTTTCAAGAACAAGGGCAATAACTCATACTAAATTTTGTTTCAATTTATCTGATTTTCGATAGGGTTTACTTTTGGGTGATTACAAGCACTCACACAAAGTTTTGTCAAAATCCGTGAAGAATTGTGCCTTCTAGAGTGTTTACGAG
Source organism: Lottia gigantea (assembly GCF_000327385.1). Taxonomy (NCBI): domain Eukaryota; kingdom Metazoa; phylum Mollusca; class Gastropoda; family Lottiidae; genus Lottia; species Lottia gigantea. Next base: position 2,021 of record NW_008708621.1, on the reverse strand, counting down.
CGTGTTAACAAGGGCAATAGCTCATACTAAATATATTTTGATTTTTTTGATTTTCAATAGGGTTCATCCCGAAATCAGTCAAGAATTGTGTCTTGTAGAGATACATGCATCACTTCCGGCTTGGATTTTTTCTTCTTGGGTGATACAAATTAGTTTTTATAACATTTCAGCTTTACACAAGTGGGGTCACCCAACATGATTTTGAGAAATCAGAAGTTTTTCACAACAGAACAGGAAGTGATTCCGATGATTTTGATGACATAGTTTTATTTGAGGCATTCTGTCAATTTATTCGATATTTAGCAGCCAAGTCAAAGAATTGCAAAATTATTTATTTTGTCAATTTTTATTTGCCCATATGAAATCGGGAGCGCATATTGTCGTCACCAATGTCCGTCTGTCTGTCCACAATTGCTTGTAAACACTCTAGAAGGCACAAATCGTAACTGATTTTGACGAAACTTGGATGGTTGTTTGTAATTACTATTATTTAGTATGGGTTATTGCCCTTGTACTTGAAATGCTGGATTTTGATGAAACTTGGTATGAGTGTTTGCTATCATAAAAGGATGAACCCTATTGAAGCTTAAGCTTTTACATCATACAGGTCAAAAGATACAGGTCAACAAAAGGTCAAAATCAAAAATTGAAAATATGGAAATTTTAAAACCTGTTTCTTTTTTTGGAACTATAAAGCTATTAACACAAACTAGGCAAATGGTTGAGGTAATTGTGTTCAAAGTCCTTTTTCGAACATATGTATCCTATGCGAGTTATGCCACTGCCCCTAAATGTAAACAATTAGTAATTCAACCCGGATGTGTCACGCCCACCTCAATTTTTTTGTCATAAGTGAAATCATATTCAATATGTCTTGTTGTTTTCAAAATTTCAAGGTTCTACATCAAATAGATCATAATATATACATATACCAAGCTCAAAGAGACAGAAATATTGTTAAAAAAAAAAATTCAAATTGGAAAGAACACGAATATCAATTTTGGTTAAAAAAAGGAATGTAATATA
>NW_008708621.1:0-945 GCF_000327385.1 Lottia gigantea | reverse complement strand
CAAGGATGAGAGAGATCGATCAGTCGAATTGACTCTATTCAAATTTAAATAATAATTCCAATAGAAATTAACGTTATACTAATAATAGACGTCCTTTTTTAGGTCAGGGCTCTGCCGGCATTTCGAGAGGAAGGTTTTACGCTCAACAGGGCCTTCTCGGAGAAGGTATACCTCAACCTCAACCAGCTGCTCAGCAACTACAGTCTGCTTAGACAATGTAAGTAGCACAAGTTTATTTACTGCAGGAGAGATTTTTAACTTTTTATCCAATTGGCGAAAGTTTTTTTTCGGATCGGTGGCTTTTAGAAACAGTTCAGGGGTATTTAATTGAGTTCATCACCTCCCTCTGTCCAAAGATATCAACCGGTTGCACCAAATTTTAATGATTATGAGATGTCCTTGATAGATAAAGCCATTGAAAATGTTCCAAATGATCCTGGACAGTTTGTTTCAAATATTTTTCTTGTTCAAAAGAAAAATGGTAAATTTATACCAGTGATAAATTTGAAAGCATTAAATAAATTTGTTAAATATGAACACTTCAAACAGGAGACTTTGTGTATGACTCTCCGTACTATTCGGCCAAATGATTTTTTAACATCCATTGACTTGAAAGATGCCTATTTTTAAATTCTTATTATTCTGGGCACAGGAAGTTCCAAAGATATTAGTGCCATTTGGTTTATCATCTGTGCCACACGTTTTTACCAAAACTCTCAAACCTATTTTTGCTCATTTAAGAAAACATGGTATAATTTGTTCTTATTTCATTGACGAATCTCTATTTTCTGCCAAAACATGGGATCAAAGTATGAAAATTACTAAGAAGGCATCAAACCTGTTTGAGAGTCTTTGGTTTTGCGTCAATGCTGACAAACTAATACTATTCCATCTAAGGAAATTGTGTTTTGGGGATTCCTGCTCAATACAGAGACTTTCCAGTCT
>NW_008708620.1:7658-9460 GCF_000327385.1 Lottia gigantea | reverse complement strand
ATGAAACCAACTCCACCCAAGTCACTCATTTGATAGCTAACAAATGTGACCCCTGACCTTTCTGTTCTGACTGTGTGGTTCCATGTCTTCGACGAGCAGTCAATCACAAAGGCAAGGCAAGAAGAGAAAAATGAATAAACAAATTTCATTCTAGCTCATGACCATTCATTGATACCAGTTTTTTTTCTAATTGATCCAAGAGTCAGTGTTAAGACTAACTAAAACGATTTTTAAATTTTATAAACAAAAAATTTAAATTGCAAAAAGTAAACAAATGATTCTCACCTGTTCCAATGTCTACAAGAAAAGTAAGCAGCGAAATTAAGTTTACAAAAAGATCATAGCACGTAAACTTCTTCTCCGCCATATCGTCTGCGAAAATTAGCTAATTAATTTGCTCTTTTTTAATTACATTTTGTTAAAAATCATTTGAATTTGGCGGATCGAGTTTCATTTGGCTTCCATGTTGAATCGATAATAGTCTCAATCAGCCAGACGTAAACTTATTTGTTATTTTAAACGGCTAAAGTACTGGATAATCACATATCAAACAAATTAGGTCACCGAGGGTGGCGCTTATCTGGCTTATTGATTTTTTTGTTTAAAAGAGAATCGAAATAATATCTAGGTTGAATAAAACTTTGAAATACTTAAGGATTAAATAAAATTCTAAATCTAAATTTATTTACCATCTACAACTATCTATATAATTTAAATTCAGTTTGTCACGCATGTGATTATGTGCATTTTTTGCGTTTTGTACAAAACCAAGATGTCAGCGCCCATGAGTAGCAAGAAAAGTTTAAAATTAAGAAGTTTATTTCACTATACTGTTAAAATTTCCCTTGCATAATCCGATTCTCAGCATGAAATTCTTGTCTTTTCAATTCTGAAAGCAGTGTAAGTCACTGACACTGTTTTATCATATTTCTCTTCATGGAAAAAAAAAGGAAAGCAAAAGAATTAGATGTGGAAGAAAAAAAAAGGGGGGGAGGGGATATTAAAAATGATGAAAATGTTATTTGATTAATGTCACGGTGACTGTCAACCAAAGTAGGTAACAAAGTAAAAGTATAGGCTACTGTTTTACTTTATAATTTCAGATCAAATTAATTCTAATTGAGGTACTGTGGTCTAAAGACAGGACTCACTCCACTAATTCATTTGCCATCTCTTCCCATGTTAAAACACGAAATTCAACCTTCTATAACTTTTTCCAGAAATCTCGTTGAAAGCTTTCCAATATGTCGAATGAAAGCCTGACCAATTCTCAATGTCTCCTAAAAAATTCATTATATGATGACCATGAAAATTTTGAGCTACTAAAATTGAAAGTAGACTACTACCGGTTATACTCATCCGCTAGAGTTTGGCACTTCACAAAACGACTATTTTTAGAATTAGCCTTCCGCCTTTAAGTCTCTCATCATCTCACCAAATCTGAAAGATAATGCAATTTCAGACATCAAATTCCAAATCTAGACCAAATTTTACCCAAAAATAGGCAGGCAAAAACCCCAAAAGGGAGAGAGAAAGAAGATTTCTAAAAATAGCCTGGACTACATTCCTATACAATCATTTGCATAAAATGTTTTAGTGGAGTGAGTCCTATATATGTAGCTAATTTTTTTTTCTTGCTTTAATTTGTTCTATAACATCTGTGGAACAACCTGACCCAAAATTATGCAAATAAACCTAAAAGTAAACCAGTGGTAGTGTTTTTACTTTTGCCCCCTCTTTCCTATAATAAGCTATATATGCACTGTATAAGCTTGTATACGTACAATTCTGAATTGGTCAGA
>NW_008708620.1:2319-3806 GCF_000327385.1 Lottia gigantea | reverse complement strand
AAAAGATGAATTTTGCAGCCTGGCACTAATGCATGTGTTAAAGGCATCCATTTTGTGTGAAAACATGTGAAGAAAAAAAAATAATTACAATTTTGATACATTGCTGCAAAGTTGACAGGTCGAAATTTGGCTGAAATGGCGTTTTTCAATAAAAGTGGCCAAAATTCAAATTTTGGACAAAAAAATATGCAAATGAAGCCATAAAAAGTAATTTAGTCTTTATTCTACCTATTCTGAAAATTTCATACAAAATCATTCACAACTTTTTGAAAAATATCAATTTTAAAAAATAAATGACCTTACCAGACAGGACTCACTCCACTAATTCATTTGCCATCTCTTCCCATGTTAAAACACGAAATTCAACCTTCTATAACTTTTTCCAGAAATCTCGTTGAAAGCTTTCCAATATGTCGAATGAAAGCCTGACCAATTCTCAATGTCTCCTAAAAAATTCATTATATGATGACCATGAAAATTTTGAGCTACTAAAATTGAAAGTAGACTACTACCGGTTATACTCATCCGCTAGAGTTTGGCACTTCACAAAACGACTATTTTTAGAATTAGCCTTCCGCCTTTAAGTCTCTCATCATCTCACCAAATCTGAAAGATAATGCAATTTCAGACATCAAATTCCAAATCTAGACCAAATTTTACCCAAAAATAGGCAGGCAAAAACCCCAAAAGGGAGAGAGAAAGAAGATTTCTAAAAATAGCCTGGACTACATTCCTATACAATCATTTGCATAAAATGTTTTAGTGGAGTGAGTCCTAATGTCTTAAAGATGAGTCGTTTACCTCCCTTGCCAAATATTCAAGAGATCATCAGATTTTATAAATTACGAGCGATACGAAGTTTGTCACAGAACTTTCTGTTGGACATGAACCTGAATAAAAAGATAATCCGTAAAGCTGGAAATCTGACGAACAATGTTGTGATCGAGGTCGGGCCTGGCCCAGGGGGGATAACTCGTGCTATACTGGAGAAAGATATTGATAGATTGATTGTTATTGAAAAGGACAAACGATTTCTTCCCAGTTTAGAGGTATTGTTCCTGATTTCATCTTTTAAGATTTATTTGAAACGTTCAGATCAGCAACAGGATTCTTGTGCATGAGATAAGTACTTGTTAATAATAAGAGCCAAGAGACTTGAAGACTTCATACTCTTGCTCAGAGAAAACTCACTGGATAATGTCATTGTGATTTCTTTATGAAGTTGGTTGCATGAAAAAGATTACGTAGATATATTGGAATCATATTCATTAATAGAAGTTTCCGTACCAAAACATTGTTTACATTTTCCTCAGTACTGTACTGTTAATTAATTGCAGTTCATGTATTTTATTTTTCATTTCAGACTATTTCCAGATTGTCTGGTAAGAATATGCGAGTTGTTCATGGTGATATTTTAAATTATAGTCTAGATACGTTAATACCGGAAGAATTCTCGAAACCCTGGGACGACAGCCCCTCTGATATAC
>NW_008708620.1:0-1412 GCF_000327385.1 Lottia gigantea | reverse complement strand
ATTTCCTGACAAGTTTACATGAAGATTTTGATACCTCATTTAAACAAGAAATAGATGAGGTGACATAAAATTATTTAGTTAGTTTTTAATAAAGATTGCTTCTTGAGTGTTTCTTGGTTACAATGGTAAAGGTGTTGTGATGAAACAGAAAGAGAAACAAATGAACCTGAGGTCGCATGTCAGTGGTGTTTCTTCAAGGGGCCTGGGTTTGGCCTCACCACTTTCAATTTTTTATCACTTTACATAGTGAAGGAATGACCTCTGGCCACCCTGGAAAATTTTTGTGGCCCCTGCTCGCCCCCTCACCTGGTGTCTCCTAAAATGCAAGACCCTGTCCCCCCCTCCCCTCAACGGTTGGAAATTGCAAAAGAGCAGGTCAATGCCATTGTCCTGTCAAATTTCATCCATTTCACACTGTGTCCTTTCTCATTAGCTGAGCCAGATACAGACACAAAGGATGTAAAACTTCATTTATTTCATTTCTTCCTCTGTTCTTACCAACACCATGTCTTTGAAACGTTGCCAATGGTATTGTATTTTCTGATTCTCTATTATTTTGGTTACGGAATTGGTTATGAAAAGGTTTATTCAGTTGTTAAAACTGGAAATCAACAATTCTACTCGTTATGCAAATGGTCTCCTCCGTCTATTGAACAGATAAAGGTATATCTCAACTTCAAACACTAACACAAATAACTGAACATCAGAATCTCGTTAGCTTCAAGTTGTATAGCCAAACAAATCAAACAATCGTATGAATCCACATAGAAAACAAATCTCTTATCAATAATACTGCTGGACTCATCGATATCAAGTTGGATTGTCCTAGGCTATTTTTATATATATCTTCTATTAAAGAGATGTGAGGAGGTTTTCCATCTGTTCCATAGTATCGGGAATATATTGGGTATATATTTCCATTTTCCCGTCAGTACGTTGTTTGTTTAACCGTATATGACGTCATATGACATGATAGCTACGTCAGTAAACCCTTTGTTTTAGGGAAATTGCAAGACTCACAGACGTCTGATTGAAAATTGCAATGGAGCTTTCTGTATACCATTACAGATAAAAAAAAAATACAGAACCTCTTTACAATCCCTTAAATTTAGAAAAAATCGTATAAAGAAATGCATCTTATTCAAATTTCTTATAATTGAGTTTTCAATTGAGTTCTGGTGCTGTGGGGCCCCCTCTCCCACCCCCTCAATGATCAAAGAGACGCCATTGCTCTTTGAATGAAAGTGTTTTCATATCACGCAGGCAATCCAACTTGAAGTATTTAATCCAATCAATGATAATATATAATTCTATTGAGCTGCTATCAATACGGTAATTAAATAGGATTTCTATTAGTATTAAAACTCTTTTAACTTTCATTCAAAACTTATATAGAATAGATATTTGGATTG
>NW_008708619.1:174973-181586 GCF_000327385.1 Lottia gigantea | reverse complement strand
AATCTAAACATAAAGTTTGTTACTATGTTTAACAATCTAAACATAAAGTTTGTTACTATGTTTAACAATCTAAACATAAAGTTTGTTACTATGTTTAACAATCTAAACATAAAGTTTGTTACTATGTTTAACAATCTAAACATAAAGTTTGTTACTATGTTTAACAATCTAAACATAATGTTTTGTTAGATGTGCACAAAGATATTTGCTCAAAAATTCGAAAAACAAAAAATGAAAATTTAAAAAAAATTAAAACCTGTATATATTTTAGAGTGAGACAACTACCCTTTAATATAAATGTGCCAGGTTTTAACTTAAATTTTATGAAAGCTCATTCAATGCCCTTTTGAAATATATAAGTCTCAATATTGAGAATTTTGTACGATGGGTCGTAATTTGAGCCGCAATATGTCTATAAGTGTAGATTTTCAGAAAAGTTGAAAACTTATGTACTATTTTTACATCTACTTTCATTTAATATCATATATCCATGGCAGTGATTGGTTAAGAAATATTTCATCGTTTGGGGGAGTTAGTATCACTATTTTGAATCGGTGGCTGTCAAAAGGCGGCTAACTTGACAGCTCGAATCGACGGCTACACGAAAAGGCGGCCAAATTGTCTTCAGTGAACAATGTGCGTTATCATAATTACAAAACCTCGTCCCTGGGTCAAAGTCGCTTATAGGAATGACAATAAACTAAAAAGGATGTAGGCTACTGCCACTGGTCTATATATAGATCAGTGTGTACTGCGCAAACCATGTGTGCATACCATGACGGTTAGTTTGCTTAGATGAAAATAAGCAAAATTAGATAATCTAATCGCGCCAAGTGGGAATTTAATGCAGGCAGTTTGCATGGTATGAAAAACCATGCTTTGATGCTTTGCTGGGATGCAAATAATCAAAATTAGATATGTAACAGTTTCGTGGTATGCAAAGAACGACGTCTGTTGTATATCTGGATTATTAATGAGTATCTCGATTGTGGTAAAGGGACATAACTCCAAGATGTAAAAGTTAAAAAATACGAAACAATTAGTTTCAGCTTTGTCTTTCATGTGAGATGATCGTGTTGTGATTTTAATTTGATTGTTCCTGATTAAATTTTGATTGTTGAATCAATTATGACTGTTTTATTTGATATGTGCACCATACACACCCCCAACATGCCAACAGTGCGGATTTTCATGGTTTGAAATAATCAAATTTTTGAAGTACTGGTTTGGAAACAATGATATTGTGTTTGATTGTTTCCATCCCATGGATTCCAACATTTTTTATGGTTTGGAAAATTTCATTATTTCCATCCAATGAGTTTAAGTAGTATATTTCTTTTCGAAAAAGCAATTTGGACGATTTCCTGGTTTGGAAACCATGATTTTTCTTTATTTTGATTGTTTGATAATCATTAACCATGAAGTTATAATGTTTGATTAGATGAATACAATAAAATAGTAGCGATTCATTGTTTGAAACAATAATGACTAGTTTGCATACAATGAAAATGGTCAAAACTGATGGTTTCCAAATAATCTAGACTGCAAAAAATCATTTATTTCCATATTATCTGCTCATTTCAAATAATTTAATTCCCATATTGACACTTACAGATTTTTGATAGTCGCCAATTTGAAATTCATAATATTGAAGCTACTTGAAACATAAATCATTACATTCCTTGATCACCAAAATGTAAAATTAGGAATGGGTTTATGATTAATAACGGGTTTATAGCCGACATAGTTCCAGAAATATTGACACTTATCGATTTTTGATGGTTGCTTTTTTTTACTTTCAACATGGTGACAATTGTAGCTACTTGAAACCTGGATAATTGTATTCCTTGACCCCAATAATGTACAATTAGACACAAAGAATGGGTTTATAGCTGACACAGAACCAAATATATCGACAATTGTAGTTTTTTTATGGTCGCCATTTTGTTATTCATTATGGCCGCTGCTGTAGCCACTTGAAACATAAGCCATTGAATTCCTTGACCCTAAAATATACAATTAGCTGTTGAGAACAAGTTTATAGCCGACAAAAATTCAGAAATATCAAAAACAAAATAGTTTTGATGGTCGCCATTTTGAATTCAAGCAGCTCCATATCCAAAAATGTTCACAACGTATTAAAGTAACTTTATGCCAAAGTTTGTGCTTGTATCACAAAATGCACAATACCTTCATATCTGGGGTCTATTCTGCTGGACTATACGTCAATTTGCATATTTCGAAGAGCTGAATCATAGTAAGAGGAGGTAGCTTTTAATTCTATTATGAATTCAATACCTCAATCATCGATCACCACAGTGCAGTTCCGAGATGAGAATGTAATTCTATAATTCTGTAATATATTATTTGAGGTTAATTCAGATAGGGCCCTCATGATATATTTCCAAAGTATCAACTGTCATTTTTAATTATTAAATTATAAAGACTAGTGATCAATCTGGATTGTTAACAGACAACAAATATTTTGGTGTTCCTCTTGTCACTGCTCTGTGTCATTTCATGTTTCCAAGATATTGGTTTTGCTCAGGCTACTTTTATTTCTATCATCTACATAATAAATTCAAACACTTTAAGATTCCTTTGTTTCTGGATCCAATTCCTTCACAGTCTTGCTTGCTTTATCATCAACACCCTCTAACTTATCTTTTATATCATAAATTTCAGGATAGTCTAATTCACAATTAAACATGGCTTCAAATTGTTCCATACATTTTTCTGGACTTTTATCTTTATTTGAACAAGTTAAAAATTCTCTAATTTCTATATTACACGGTCCAGAGAACATAGTCCCTGCACAGGTACAGTGGAAATTTATTTCCCCATTGTCTAAAACAGGTCCTGAAAAAAAAAGTGGCAGGTGATAATGTCTGAATAAAATCACATGACAAATCTAACATTGAAACAAAATCATCTATCATCACTTGGCAAAGAACATAATAAAGTGCCTGTTAAATTTTCAAAAAAAAGCGATGCCATCGTAATATGCCCACATTTGTAATGGCAGCTAATTTGTCCAGGAGGTTGACAAGAATTATCAGTTAATGAATGTTTCTGAGAGTGAAATTTTCATATTTCATGAGTTTTCTTTACAGTTTACAATTCAAGAACAAGGGCAATAACCCATAGTAAATATTTTTCGATTCGTCTGATTTTCAATAGGGTTCATCCTTGGGTGATTACAAACACTCACACCAAGTTTCATCAAAATCCATCAAGAAACCAGCTCTCTATCGTGTCCACAAAAAATTCAAGAACAAGAGCAATAACTCATAGTAAATATTTTTCGATTCGTCTGATTTTCAATAGGGTTTATCCTTGGGTGATAACAAACACTCACACCAAGTTTCGTCAAAATCTATTAAGAAACCAGCTCTCTTTCGTGTCCACACTCTATCGTGTCCATGATTCGTCTGATTTTCAATAGGGTTCATCCTTGGATGATTACAAACACTCACACCAAGTTTAGTCAAAATACACCAAGAGACCAGCTCTCTATTGTGTCCACAAACAATTCAAGAACAAGGGCAATAACTCATAGTAAATATTCTTCGATTCGGCAGGCAGGGCAGGGCAGGGCAGGGCAGGACAGGACAGGACAGGGACAGACAGACAGGGGCGACGACTATATACGCCCACATTAATGTGTGGGCGTATAAAAACTGTTGTCTCTATTGCGTTCACAAGCCAATTTCAATTTGTTTAGGCTAAGTCAAGGGCAATAACTCAAAAAACGGTCATCGAAAAATTGTGAATATCGAAGCTGTCCAAGATCTCATCAATATAAATGATCACACCAAATTTCATTCGAATCAGATGAAAACTGTAGTCTCTATCGCGTTCACAAGCCAATTTTGACGCGTTTTGGCTAAGTCAAGGGCAATAACTCAAAAACCGTTCATCGAAAAATCGTGAATATCGAATTTGTCCAAGACCTCATCAATATAAATGATCACACCAAATTTCATTCGAATCAGATGAAAACTGTAGTCTCTATCGCATTCACAAGGCACTTGTGGACAGACAGACGGACATGGGTGACGACAATATACGTCCACATTATAATATGGGCGTATTACAAAATAAGGTCATGGCAGATCTTTGAAATGAACACATCAGATTCAGAACCTTTTTCATCTGTTTCATATGTATCTATATCTATTAATGCCGTGCTTGGTTTTGATAATTCTTCTTCTGTTGTAAATATCATCTTATCTTTACCTATAACAATCAATTACACAATTCTTTGTTAGTGCATCAAAAACAATAGCCCTATTAATCTGGCCCTACCAGTTGCTTACTCTCTGTTTTCTGAATTGAATCTTGGCAATCATTTCCACATGAATAGAATTATCAATTACAAAATAATACCGAGAGTCTTGGATTGCCTTTAAGTTGTTGAAAACGTTAACTACTGGAAAGGTTATTATTTGTTAACATGATTTTACAGAGTTGAATTTTCAGTCCGAAAACTACGTCATTTTCACTTAAATTTTCTAGGAGGGAATTTCAAATGTAATATCACTAAACCTTATATTTCTATGGACCCGAAGACATTCTAAGACAAATGGCATATAATTTAAAATTACATTTTGAATATTTATGAAATGAGAGAAAAACTTCAATTCAAAGCTCAATGTAGTCAGACAGTATAGAAATGATATAAATTTTCATGGTAAGGGCCAGACATAAAATTTTAAATGTGTCGAGTCTGAGCAATTTTTGGATCGGCACTGACATAATTTTTTATTTTTGGGATGAGCTGAACCATTAGTAAGTCTATTCAAATATTCTACCAGATATTCAAAGCATCAAGGAATAGGCCTAATAGATTTGAGCATATATATTTGAAATTTGATAATCATGGACCATTTAGCCAACATGCCTGTGCCCATGCTTTCGTAACATTACTTACTCGCAACTTAAAATACCCACATCATAATAATGAAGTCTTTGAATGGCATTTAGAAATTGCAGGAACGATATATAGATACAGCTTTATCGAACAACAATCACTGGCTAAAGTTTTATGCAACATTTCGATGTGTTTCCTAGCCAGGTACCTGTTAAAATTTAATGTAATGTATGAAAAAAACATTTATCTCTTGTGTGTTCCTAATAATAAGAATTAATGTACAGTCATGTAACTTAATTTCGTGCTAACCTATTTTTCGTACATTTCCGGAAATGATTAATAATTTACATGTGCAACCTCGCGTGACCTTCGCATTTGCTTGTTTCAATAAACATATGTTATCTCTACAATGTCAGCTAGTAGAATGAATCCAGTAGTTTCAAGCAAGGTAAAATGTATTAATGTATACTATGACAAATACAAAATGGCGAATTTCAGTTATTACCAAACGTCACCATTTTTTATCGGCCGAATTTCCTTATAATCCTAAGCGGTAATCGGAATACCAAGTGTCGTCTGCTAGAATGTAGTCCAACGGATGAAGTCACGTGATCAAGTAGCGGATTCCATGTCAGCAGAAAAATTCTATGGAACACAAAGTGGGCCATATTCTTATGTTGTTTCAGTGACTTTTAGCGATAAATCATGCTACGTATCTTATTTTGTCAATTTTTTTTTTTTAAATTTGGGTTCTTTGAAGGAATTGTCACTAGATAAATTCTAAGAGAAGTTAATTATACCACCCGGTATCCATACAACGTGTTTTTCTAGACTTATTTATAGATCAAACATTGTACACGAAAATAGGTGACGCATTCTGCCGCAGTTGCCGAGTTGGTTGCTCATGAAATATGGGTTAAAGTGAGAGATTCATAAAGAAAATCGAAACAAGCCAATTCTAATTACTTTGTAGAATATCTGAGGAAACATCTAAGACGTTTTTTTTTTAACTTTTTTCGAAATTCGGTGTTGAATCCTTATATCCACGAAAATAGGTTACACCACTGTACAGTTTGCCCATCACTTCTTAACATTATTCGCCCAGGACGAAGGGGGAAACACGTTGAAACGTTAAATAAATCTTTAACCAGTGATTGTTGTTCCATAAAGCTGTGTCTATAAGACTATATATCATAATAATGCTGACCGACACGGACATGTCGGCAAAGTATGGACACCGATCATGTAAGACAACTCATTTTCTTGTATTTTTCTTTGACTTCGTTGTCCCCAGTCACCATCAAGGCAATATTCTTTTGGATACTATTACCTAATGGTTTCCTTGCAATTTATTTTTTTTGTTTTAATTTGAAGCAAAAACCATTATTTAATACCGGTACCTTCTTCTCTGCAATACGCCGATGAGGACATTGTAAGGCATTCCTATGTTCCTTTCAATAATTGCGGACACAATATGAAATGTGTAATACGTGGCCATGGGTTAATTTGTGTATGAAAAAATTCATTGAAAACTTTGGTAAATATTGATGAAAATAGATTTAAAAAAAAACCTCAAATAGATTTCATTACCAACCAAATACAGTTAATATGTGTAAGATAATAAAAAAAAATTTTTGCCTTATGTCCTTTATTATCCGTAAAATAAGTCTAACAACAACGTAACGTTGATATTACTCGTCAAAGAAACACATGCTATCTTATTTATTCGTTGATTTCGTA
>NW_008708619.1:165887-174780 GCF_000327385.1 Lottia gigantea | reverse complement strand
TTGGCCAATGCAATAACAGTACAGTGCTGTAACCTATTTTCGTGGATATAAGGATTCAACACCGAATTTCGTCAAAGTTAAAAAAACAAAATGTTTTTTTCATGTCTTAGATGTCTCCTCAGATACTCTACAAAATAATTAAAATTGGTTTATTTCGATTTTCTTTATGAATCCTTCACATTGACCTATATTTCATGAGCAACCACCTCGGCAACGGCGGCAGAATGCAAACCAATTTTAATTATTTTGTAGAATATCTGAGGAAACATCTAATTTCATTTTTTTAAATGGATACGGTACTACATCTTAGAATACACTCGTCCTGTGGCTAATATTTGTGTTGAATAGTGACCATTGGTTAAATAACTATGCATCCCACACTTTATCAAATTTGAAAAACGACAATAAAACTATAAACAAAATTTTTAAAAAAAGTGAGCAAGCGACAAGTCCCCTCAGTATGAGAAAAAAGAGTCTGGGTAATCAACGCTAAAACAGCAAACAATCATCTTCCAGTGTATACAAACAAACTTTGCCAATGATTAATATTGAATCCTTATATGCACGAAAATAGGTTACACCACTGTATTTATCTTTAATATCAATTCATTACAACCAGTGACAATTCCTTCAAAGAACCATGATTTAAAAGAAAAAATAATGACTGACAAAATAAGATACGATTTATTGCTAAAAGTCATGGAAATAACATAAGAATATGGCCCGCTTTGTGTTCCATAGAATCTTTCTGCTGACACGGAATCCGCTAGTTGATCACGTGACTTCATTCGTCGGACTATTCCAGCAGACAACACTTGGAATTCCGATTACCGCATGGGATTGATTATAAGGAAATTCGGCCGATAAAAAATTTTGAAGTTTGGTAATAAGTGAAATCCGCCATTTTGTATTTGTCAAAGATGATATTCCACACAACACAAGCTTGGACTTTCAGACTCAAATTATGAAGCTTCATTGGTTTCTCCTGATTACAATGGCTTAAAGTCATGTTATACACGATTGAATAATTTTGATAACGTTCCTATCTAATATTGTGGGTGTCAATAATTTAGTTTACTTGAATGATTTCAGAGTGAGAGAAGATAAAGTCAACACATATTGAAGTAATAGGTACAGTGTCCAGTCTACAGGATTACTATAGAGTCATGTCAACAGCTCTACCACTTGGTAGTAAGGCATTGAATAGAGGTGGAGTTTCCAGTGAAATTACAATTGAAACAAAAGATCCAGGAGAAATGGGCAAAAAGTCTGGTAGGTAGATCAATTTACATTCCAGGCTAATTTCATCTTCCTCTATCTATGTAGATTTTGCATTTTGTTTATTTGCATCACCCATATCTGTCCGTCCTTCGGTCTACAATTGCTTGACGAATCTTGGTATGAATGGTTGTTATCACCCATTATAACTATTAGAACCCATAATAGCATGAACCCTAGTGACAATCAGAAATATCGAAAAATATTTAGTATGAGTTATTGCCCTTGTTCTTGAAAACACTTTCAATATTTGGCTTGTAAACACTCTAGAAGGCACAATTCTTGACAGATTTTGACGAAACTTACCTTAAGTGTTTGTAATCACCCAAAGATCACCAAAATCACCCAATAAGATTAACCCTATTAAAAATCAGTAAAATATATTTAGTATGAGTTATTGCCCTTGTTCTGGAAAAAATGTCCAATTTTTGGCTTGTAAACACTCTGGAAGGCACAATTCAAATTTTGACGAAAATTGGTGTTAGGGTGTATTGAGACGAGTCTCAATGAAAGCACTGGCATTGGCATGAGTGTTGAAATCCACAGGGATAAACCCAGAAAAATGGAGTTATTGCCCTTGCTTTTGGAAATATATTCAATTTTGTGCTTGTAAATACTTCAGAGATTTTGATGAGATTTGGAGAAATTGTTTATTATTATTATCCAAAGATGAATTCTATTGAATATCAGTTATTGACTTTGTTCTTGAAAACAATTTTAATTTTTAGGCGGTAAACAATAAAAGGCAGGATTCTTGCCGGGCGTATATTACCTTTCATATCTTTCATACATTCAGTCTTGATTGAATTTGATTGATGTGAAAAGGGTGAAAAAATCCCTCATTTCAAGACAGTCACTTTCTCATATACATGTATTGAAAAATATTGACTATAGTGACCATCTGTTACCTTGAGAATTTTATTGGTAGTTAACAGTTTGCATTACCACGTTGTCATATAAATATGTTGAAAGGTACGTAGGAATAGATTAACCACTTTGTTTTTTGTTGCGCTGTGCATAATCTTGTATTCTAGTATACTTTCAAATAGATAGATGTATGAGCTTATATGCCTATAATAGTTGGAATGTTATACAATGTTCTATATACAAATTGTCTCTTGAAAACAGGGGTTTTGATTCAGGGGTGGACAAGTTTTTTTCACCAGAATAGAAGGTTATATGCTCAAACCTCAAGTCAGATTTTAATTGAAACAAGAACTGTGAACAGCACGGAGTGTGGCAACGAGACCCTATTCCATGGCTTTTGGACCTTTTGAAACTTCTAGCCTGCTTTCAACTCCAGTACTTTTAAGCCTACAGTTTATGAACAAGAAATTAAAATTCTAGAGTATCTGGTAAAAATGAATGATTTATATAATTACACCCCAGAAATGAGACTTCAATTTTCTCAATTTGTAAAGAATAGTAGAGACAAAAGTTATAGGTACAGGTGTAAAAAATCCTTACTGACATGAGAGGGAACGCAAATGACACGATCTTGCAATAAAATACACTCATCTGCTCTTATCATAAGAAAGAATTTTGGTGAAGAAATATTATATATTTTATTATTCATTATAGACCATAATATCGTCTGGGTTTAGCCTAACTTTAAGTGGACTTGTATTGGACTTATTCTCTCCAAATATGATAAATAGCTATTTTTCAATGCTGAAGTAATTATTATGTTTGATAGCTCTGTGCAAGCAACATCAATTTCATAGATCAACTGGGTGTAAACAAAACTAAAAACTTTATTGTAATTATTACTATTCCGATTATTTCCAAGTTATGTTTATAACCTTGGGCTCACCTTCCATGAGGACTAATTGAACCAAGTACACCTAAATGAGCCATTGACAATTATGTAATGAAGGATTTCCAAATTTAGTTGAAAGAAATTGTACTTGATCCATGGATGGTATTTGATTCATGGTAGTATAAAGACAAGTTAGAACACTAAAGGGTTTGAAAATCCATTATACTTAAATAGAAAATATATATTTGGACGAATACATATGATGTTAGAAAATTTCGATATTTCAAAGAATATATTTATGCATCATTGTCATATATAGTTGGAAAGAGGACCATATATTTATTGGATGATGTGGTACCTCCATGAGTTATTGCCCTTGACTTAGTAAAAATGCATTAAATTTGGCTTGTATGCAAGATAAAGGCTACAACCTTTTAATATACATGTATATATTGATTTTTGGTCAAGTTTGAATTCGGTAATAATTGGATGAATGACTTCACAGTTAATGCCCTTGACTTAGTTAAAACACGTCAAATTTGACTTTTAGGCATGATATAGACTACCTATTTTTATCCGATCTTGATGAAACTTGGTATACATGTATATATGTATATATTGATGAGATCTCAGTCAAGTTTGAATTTGGTTATAATCTGAGGCACTTTTAAAGGTTTTGTCTTGACTTGTGAATATTTTTTAATTATTTGAAAATTCATTATTAAGCCACTAAAGATTTTGTTATCATTTCTGACATCTAGTGGTGGGTGTATGTTACATTGTTTGGCAAGCTATCTACAGTTTTTTCTACAAATGTTAACCAGAATTAGAAAAAAATATAAAAAAAACAATTTGCCATGCAAAAAGAGTGTCTTCTTTAGGCTTGAAAAGCTTAAGATGAATTGATGCAGAACATCTTTGTATTTTTTTTGGATTAGATATTATGTTCATTTAGTGTAGTTAACAATCAATCTTAGATCGAATATAGTATGCTTCTGTAGATTGACATCTTTATCATATTGTATTGGTATGTATGACTACCTTGATAATAAACTGATATTACCATTGATGAAAATATATTCTTATATAAGGTAATATTTGATGGAGATTAGATGTTCTCAATGGCCTGAAGCTATGTTTTAAATTACTTTTTATCATTTAGTTGATCTTTTTTAATTGTGACAATAAAGTTACAAAAATTAGTATGCTGTAATTTATGTTGTGATGGGTGTGTATATGACATTATGTGGCTTGACCTATTTCGTTGTATGTTCATCTGAATTAGGCATTTGAACTGAACACATTGAAACTCACAGAGCAGAAGTAAAAGATGAAGGATTTCAGGATAATTGTACCAGTTAAAAAATCTTTACATACTAAGCTGAGTGGAAAACCAGGTATTTTTATTATAGATTAAACTCATATTAATTTAAAGTAACATCTGTGAGTTACTGGTCTCTAATACTGATAAAATTTATTAAACTATATTTTAAAACATCTGGGTAAATAATGTTAGTTGAATGTATGATTCGTAATACACAGAGTGCCGGAGTATTCAGTATTTTTTTAAACTGACATATAAAGAAGGAAATCAATCCGGACCAGAAAAAGATGTCGGATTACCCAGAATGTCAGAATACTCAGATGTCGAATATCACAGAGTACAGTATAATTGGTTTTGACAATCAAAGAGACCTCTTACTTTATATTGGCAATATATTTTAATACAATACTTACTTATTCAAATTAGGAAATTTTATTGATTTTTATACACCCACATGTTGTCTCCCAAGTCTGTCTGTCCGTCCACAATTGCTTTTAAACACTCTAGAAGGCAGAATTCTTGACTGATTTTGACGAAACTTGGTATGATTGTTTGTAACCACCCAAGGACACAATTTTTGATGGATTCCTCGAAACTTGTTGTGAGTGATTGTAATCACAGATAAACCCTTTTGAAAATCAAAAAAAAATCATTAAACAATTACAGTAAAAACTGTATTAAGCGACCATGCAGGGGAAAATTCAAAAACGGTCTCTTACTGGAGGTGGTCTCTTATGAGAGAATTGAGTCGGCTGAAACAATTTCATTCATTTCCTCTATTTCATTCTATGTATTAGAAATCCGCGCTTTCACCACTCATAGCACCAAAAACAATGTCATTCCTTTAACAATGGTCCATATACTACGGCATTCCGAGTGCGACAATCTTTAAAAAACTCCCAAGTTAATTTGTTGATTTCTTCATTGCCGGTGAACTGCTTCACACGTTTCCGATCGGGAGAAACATTGCTTTCAAAATCCTCCATAATTTCTGCTTTATGCTTCAGAATTCCCTGAATTTGGATCTTACCAACACCTATTTCATCGACAATTTGTCGACCACTTTTCCCGGCTTTCGCCAAATTGATGACCTTGACCCTTTCATTTAATGCTAAAACTTTACGTGTAGGCTTCGACATTTTGAAAATGAATGGCTCATGCCTAACTGCCTTTTTATATCGATAATAGACTGACATTAATCGTTAATAAGCTATAAAATTAAACCTTAGACCGATTAGCGATAATCTCGATTAATCTCACCGATATGTGAAACAACTTGATGTTTAATCAAGGTAGTTAATAAGTGTCATGGTCGCTTAATTGACTCAATATGATTACACAGGAGTGTAAATACACGGTCGCTGGATGCGTAATGAAGGTGGTCGCTTATCAGTCGTTAATTACATTGAAAACTCGTAGGGGGGGATTTTATTGTGGTCGCATATTGAAGGTGATTGCTTAATAAAGGTGGGCGCGTGAGCAGGATATACTGTTGTATGAGTTATTGCCCTTGTTCTTGAAGTCACATTCAATTTTAGCTTTTAAACACTCTTGAAGGTTCAATCTTTGACAGATTTTGATGAAACTTGGTGTGAATGTTTATTATCGCCTAAGGATAAATCCTACTGAAAATCAAAAACTTTTAAGTGTGAGTTATTGACCTTGTTCTTGAAAACATGTTCAATTTTTTATCTTGTAAACACTGTTGAAGACACAATTTTGTGGCGACTGGATATGTACTAGGGTGTGGTCAATCGTGAGGAAAACCAGAGAAAAAGTCCCTGAAAAAATTGAATACTTAAAAACAGATGACCTCATACTGCAAGTTATGTTTTTGCACTGTTTTTGTCACCTTTGTACTGTGCTTTTATACTGCAAATGCACACTGCTTGTGTGACGATATTCTCGATCCCATGGCGATCCCAAAACAGAACATGTCCAAAATAAACTCCCTGACTAAGCGAATAGTGGTGACGATGTCATGATCCTACACACTTATACCAACTTTAATTCCACTTTTTCTTCTATAACCTGATCTTTTAAACTGTTTTAAAAAAAAAAACTTTGACATACAATCAGAATCCAAACATGTAAGAAAAGTTTTCTTCATTTATTCAGTGTCTTTCAAGAGATTTAATAAAGTTGAAATCTTAATGTAAATGATTTTGTTTTCAATTTTTGGAATTAAACCTTCTGTTCCATGTTATGTCTTGTTTGCATGATGTAGAAATCAGATTGGCAAGATATTTACTATGAATATTATCAGGGTTTGATGACATATCACTGGGAGCTATCACATGGTAAATGAAAGACTGGAGGACTATTAGGAATCTTGAATGGCTTTTGATAGTGAAGACACTGTACAACTTTATGCTAGTACATATGGTTGAGTATATTGTTAATAGCCTTCTATATGTTTGTTAAATCCATTTAAGTATTTAATTTATAATTTTAGATTTGAATTCTTTGAAGTATTTCTCTCTGGTGGCCCTAATCTTACAGAATGCTGCTCTTATATTGGTCATGCGTTATACACGCACCCAACATGGGGATATGTATTTATCAAGTACAGCGGTGGTCATGTCAGAAATGTGTAAATTATTGACGTGTTGTGTAATTATAATTTATCAAGAAGGTGGTGTTGGCCAGTTTGTAAAAATGCTAAAAACTGATATTATAGACTGTCCTTTAGACTGTGTTAAAGTTTCGGTACCGTCTATTATTTATACTATCCAGAATAACCTATTATATTTAGCTGTGTCTAATTTAGATGCTGCTACATTTCAGGTTGGTTTACTATCTTATCTAAATACACACATTCTATTGGTAGCGTTTGCATTGGAAAAAATTATAGTTGGACTCACAAATTACTGAATTTAGATGGCTGTCTGTTACTGTTTTGTAGAAGAACACCTTGACCTTTTTTCATTCTAAATAATAGCATAGACCTTATTATTGTGTCAGCCATATTGAATCCAGAACGAGACTCATTATGCAAACAAACAGAGGTAATGTGTTGTCACTCCAAAAATTGCCTCTTTCTTCAGTCCCAGGTCATATTCTACATCATTGAAATTGGAGGTAACCTTTACCAGCTTTAAGCTCATTTTCTTGCTGTTGATAAGGTTTTAATGATGTCACATAAACTATTCATTCATATTACGTCACCAACTTATCAATTGATTTTGCTTAATTTGCGTTATGAACCTTGCTTTCATTCAAGAATTAGCTCAGTCTCTAGTAAATCACACATTTAATTATCAAGATAAGTTTGAAGGTTATGCTGGTGACGCTTAAGAATAGATCACATGATTTTATATCAATAGTTATCTTAGATGATGAAAAAGTGCTTTCTATACTATTTTGTTAGTTATATATATATATATATATGCCTCTTTTTTTTCTATTTTAGGTCACCTATCAACTAAAAATTCTAACAACAGCAATATTTTCTGTGTTTATGTTAGAAAAAGCTGTAGCTAAATTACAATGGCTTTCATTAGTGGTTTTATTTGTGGGTGTGTCTATTGTTCAATTACAACCCAAAACATCAGAGAAATCTGTGTCTCAAAATTTGGCACAAAATCCATTTGTTGGTTTGGTGGCTGTTATTATTTCGTGTGTCTTATCCGGATTTGCAGGTGTTTATTTTGAAAAAATATTAAAAGGAACACGACAGTCAGTTTGGATCCGAAACATCCAGTTGAGTGTACTGGGTATTGTGATTGGGTTAATAACAATGGAGCTAAAAGATGGTGCTAAAGTGACAGAGAAGGGATTTTTCTTTGGTTATACATGGTTTGTGTGGTTAGTTATATTTTTACAGAGTTTTGGAGGTCTGATTGTAGCAGTAGTAGTAAAATATGCTGATAATATATTAAAAGGATTTGCTACATCAGCCTCTATTGTATTGTCATGTATTGTTTCTGTGTATTTCTTTGATTTTCATCTATCAATACAATTTGTCATTGGGGCATCTCTTGTCATGGTCGCTGTGTACATGTATAGTAAATTTGTTCCTAAACCTAAACCATTGGTGTAATCATGAATAATAATAATACATAAATATATGCACAGATAGTCCCAAACTTCAATAAACACAGATTAGAAAGTAGTAAGTTTAGATCTTATGTTTGTCATTGTTTTAAATTTAGTACACCAATGTAACTGTCGGACTACATTGAGCTTTGAATTGAATTTTTTGTCTCATTTCATAAATATTCAAAATAAAATTTTCAACTTTATGCCATTAACTTAGAATGTCTTCAGGTCCATAGAAACAAAAGGTTAAGTGATTTTACCTTTGAAATAAAAATAGTTCCACAAAAAATTTGCCTGAAAATGACCTATTTTTTTACACTGAAAATTCCCTTCTCTGTAAGATCAAAAAATAGCTTTTCCAATGGTTAACATTTTCATCAAAGACTCTCAGTAGTATTTTGTAATTGATATTTCAATTCATACTCAAATAATTGCCAAAATTCAATTAAAAATATGTAGTCGGAGAGTGTATATTATTTTAAGTCTGTCTC